>NW_019272024.1:2218993-2224360 GCF_002738345.1 Cucurbita maxima | reverse complement strand
CCCCCCCCCCCCCCCCCCCCCCCCCCTTTCGTAGCCTTTCCTTGGTTCGTTGATGGTGGTCGGGGGGGCATTATTTACTTATAACATTGAGAGAATCAATAACGTAGAAAGAATCCGAAATAAACAAACCCACGGTTATGTCAAGCAATTATTGTTTGCTGCCTACCTTGGAAGAGAATGATCCACACAACTCCGGAGCTCGGTACCATCTAGTAGCGACGTAGTCCTGCAAATAACATCAATTAGAAACACTGAAAAACAAGTTAATAGTTTACCAGTAGTGAAATGAAGAACATACTGTCCAAAATACAGTGGTTGGAGTGTCACTGAAAGCAACTCTTGCAAGCCCGAAATCGCAAATTTTAAGCTTGCAGTTGGCATTTGCCAGTATATTCTTCGGCTTCAGGTCTCTGTGATACACATTCGCTGCAAACACGACTTTTACTATAAGCACCGCAACCAGATGAAACAAAAGGGGGGAATCGATAAAAGAAACAACGGACCTGTATGCATGAATTTCAAAGCACGTAGCATTTGGTAGAGAAAGAATTGATGATGTTCACGGGTCAAGTCGTCGTTTGCTTTAATAACTTGATGAAGATCAGATTCCATAAGCTCACAAACCACATAAATGTCCTTAAATTCCTTTTTAGAAGGTGGTAGCATAATATGCTTGATGTCGACGATATCAGGATGCCGTAACAATCTAAGCAACTTAACTTCACGAAGGATTCGAATAGCATCCGATGCGTGATAAAAAATATCATGAATTCTCTTTATCGCAACTTTCTCTCTAGTATGCATGTCAATAGCAGAACAAACAACTCCGTAACTTCCCCTTCCAATAACTTCAAGTACCTTATACCTATTAGCATCCCCATATTCAGTAAAAAACTTGATTTCTTTGGCCTCCTACATATCAAATGAATTATGTTAACATCATCAGAGATAGAACACAAAGCTTGACTATTGTAATGCAAATATTTTACTTTTGAACAAAAGGAATCACATAAACTTGTTGTGAGATCCCGTAACGGTGGGGGAGGAGAACAAAACATTCTTTATAAAGGTTGTGAAAACCTCTCCCTACACGATGCGTTTTAGAAACCTTGAGGGGAAGCCCAAAAGGAAAAGTCTAAAGAGAACAATATCTACTAGCGGTAGGTTTGGGCCATTACAAATGGTATCAAAGCCAAACACCGAGTGATGTGTCAGCAAGGAGGTTGAACCCTAAAGAGGGGTGTATACTAAGGTGGGTTGGATTGGGGGATCCCACGTCGATTGGAGAAGGGAACAAGTGTCAACGAGGAAGCTGGGCCCCAAAGAAGGGGGTGGATTGTGAGATCCCACATCAGTTAGGGAGGAGAACGAAACATTCTTTATAAGGGGTGTGGAAGCCTCTCCCTAGCATACGCGTTATAAAAACCTTGAGGGGAAGTTCGAAAGGGAAAGCCTAAAGAGGACAATATCTACTAGCGGTAGGTTTGGGCCGTTACAAATGGTATCAAAGCCAAACACTGGGTGATGTGTCAACAAGGAGGTTGAACCCTAAAGAGGGTTGGATACTAAGGTGGGTTGGATTGGGGGGTCCCACGTCGATTGAAGAAGAGAACAAGTGCCAACGAGGAAGCTAGACCCGAAAGAAGGGGGTGGATTGTGATATCTATATCACATCGGTTGGGGAGGAGAACGAAACATTCTTTATAAGGGGTGTGGAAACTTCTCCCTATCATACTCGTTCTAAAAACCTTGAGCGGAAGTTCGAAAGGGAAAGCCCAAAGAGGACAATATCGACTAGCGGTGACCTAAGGCCGTTACACGTGTACAAAAGCCAATCCAATACTAAGTAAGATGTACCAAAAATGAAAAATTGCTAATAGAACAGTAAGATCAAAGACAGAGTAACTCTTAGAACGTCCTATGAATCCGAAAGGAAATTACAATAAGAAACTCCTCTCAAACACAACAAGCCAACTTTCAATCATCAAAGATCCTTCTAAATCATCCCTACTCATGGGTATCAACTACAAAATACCAAATACCAAATCCAAAGCCACTTCCCTTCTCCTTAATCCCTGACTCCTGCAAGGACAACAGACTTTTGGACAATATAAAGCCCTGCAGAGACAACTGAGCTACTACAAAGAAACCGATTGAGAGAGGAGGATGAACAGATTCTATCCAAACGTGTAGCATAACCCTAAGATGAAGAAGTATGAACTGGTTCAACCAATACACGAAATCTAATCCAAAAACAGATTAGCTCAATCAACACCAGGACTACAAGATTCAAAACGTTCCTTGTTCATTACCTACAAATCATCTCAAACAACCAAAACAGTACACAAAACAAAGAAACATTAAGGTACCTTCTTCGGATGATCTTGCGGCATCTTCCTCTTCCTCCTCGCTCTTATTTCACTTCTTAAATCTTCAGAAGAAACTCACCCACATTCGCCAAACAAAAAACACCAGCGATCAGTGAGAAGTTCAAGATCGATCTCAAAAACCCACAAACCACAACCAAAAACCCCCGATCGAAAACCCACTGAATCCTCAAATTCCCACCCAACAAAACAATAAGCAGTAACTCAGAAGAAGCTTCGTACCCCTCGAAAGTGGGCTGATTAAAAAAATAAACCCAGCAGGATGAGAGGTGAAACGCCGACGAAGATCGGAGTTCTAGAGAGAGAGAGAGAAATCAGAAATGAAATCAAAAGGCGCGTGGAATATATATATATATAAAGACAGAGACTTGTTGGAAATTTTGTGGGGAATTTTAATTGGAGTGGTGCGTGGTTCCTTCCTAATCCACACTCGCAAATTCCTTCCTTCTTTCTACTCTGTAATTTTCAATTCATTTTCCGAAATGGCTAAATTATTCCTAAATTATTCCAAATGTGGATGAATTTAATCTTATCCTGTTCTTAAAAGTTTTAATTTCATCCTAATCCTCTTCCGTTTCGAAAGCTTTAATCATTTATTACAGAATTGAAGAATCTTCATTAAAATGTCCGAAAAAACTTTAATGATAATGTCGAAGCCAAAATTGGCGTGTATTAATTAAGTTAATTGGCATAAATTATCTGAGAGGTCTTCTTCATAATAAATTATAAATTTCCAACTGCATTTTGTATTATTTTGTGTAACTCAAGTTTGTTTGATCTTGCAAACAAGTTGCATGTTGATCCAACACGTTGAACACGGTAGCTCGTTGCTAGACGAACTGTTGTTATGAGATGAGCGATTACAATAATTATAGCCATATCGAATAGATGATGACACTTGTGAAGCAGGCATCCATCCTCCACCGTTTCATTAATTCCTTCAAAAAATGCTAGAATGTTTGAACTGTTTCAATAATGAGTCGAAGCCTTTTTCCATGACATATGAGCTTTCTATATAAAAAAATAAAAAAAACTTGTTTGTGTCACAGTGTGAGATCTCATATTGGTTGTAAAGATACAGCATTTTAAAAATCGTGAGACTGACAGCGATAAGTAACGTGTGTTTAAGTTGTTTACATAGTTTAGCCAGTTATGTCGGGACGACCAATATTTTAACCATCTGAATTTAAAATCACTCTCCATCAATTATTTAAAAATAAATAAATACACAATGATAGGTTTTTAATTATTTATAATTTTATGGTTCCAACAAATTCCATATAGAAAAAAAAAAACAATAAATTTATAGATTAAAAAGTATATATAAAAAAAATAAAGGACGGTGTTGTTAATTAGTGAATATGATGACGTGGAAAATAATAACTTTTTTTTTTTTTTGCGACTAAAAATGGTCATCAAATAAACAATTTAAATAAAATTTAATAACTTTAAATTATAAATTGAATTTAGTTATTTTTCAACTGCCCTACAAATGGAATATCTTTATCAAAAGGTGGAATATTTGAGGAATCATTTTAATCACATTAATTTAAAAAAAAAATGTTTTTAAATTTGTTATTTGATTTTTTAAATTGATTAATATTTAAAAAAAAATTACTACAAAATATTAAAACTAAAAGATGAATATAAATATTAGATTCTATGTTCCAAATTTGTCATTTTCAAAACTTTTATGCTTCCATATACAAACCTTTCTTTATTTGTCTTTGAGAAATTTATTTATTTTTTAAAAATTAATAATTCATGGCAAGCATTAATAATGTTGTGGGCATAAATTAAAGGCCATGTATTTTCATGTGGTTCCTAAGCTCCCAATATTTTGGTTTATTATATAAATAGTTAGGCAACTATTTTTATTATTTGTTCAAGCCATTTCTTGTTTTAAAATAAATAATAATAATAATAATAATAAAATTAAGTTCCCACGTAATTATTAAAACTAATAAATATTTTAAAATATTTAAATAAAGCCTGTTGAAGTACGAGATCAAGGTGTAATGTGATGGTTGTCGAAGGGCGAGGGAAAGAATGTGATGGTTTAGGTTTAGGGTCAAACGAAATAAATCCTATTCAAAAAAGAATGTAATTGTGTAATAGTCTAAGTCCACCGCTAGTAAATATTGTCCTCTTTGTGTTTTCCTTTTTTGGATTCCTTTCAACGTTTTTAAAACACATCTGCTAGAGAGAGATTTTCACACTTTTATAACGAATGTTTCGTTTTTCTCTCCAAGGATGTTGGGCCCCAAAGAGGAGTGAATTGTGAGATCTCACATCAATTGGAGAGAAGAACGAGTGCTAACAAGAATGTTGAGCCCTTAAGGACGTGAATTGTGAGATCTCACATCGGTTGGAGATAGGAATGAAACATTATTTACAAGAATGTAGAAATCTCTCCTTAACAAATAAGTTTTAAAAATCTTCAGAGGAAGCAAAACAATATCCGTTAGCGATAGACTTAGACTGTTACAAATAGTTTAAAGAGAAAGAATGTGATAGTTTAGGGCGAAAAGAAATGGATTACGTTAAATAAATAAATAATTAATTAATTTTTTTAAAAAAAAATTGATGATTTAGGGTTTAGAGTCAAATGGAATGGATCCATTTATTATTTTCCATGCATACTTATCCATATTTAATTTATATTAGTTGGCCAACTCCATAGGAAATTATTCAAAGGAGACGTTATAAGGTTGGTTGGTTCAAATCTAAAACTACAAAGATTATAGTTTTCTGGGCCTATGACCTATTTTGAGGCCCAATATAGGTCTGGCTTATGTTGAGGCCCATACAGTAAGCCCAAATGAAACCCAAAATAAATAAATAAATAAAAGGTCGATAACAATTAAGTTAACAAAATTTAATTATGCATTAAAAAAATACTATTTACTAAATGATATATATATATATATATATATATATATATATATATATATATATATATATATATATTTTAGAAAAT
>NW_019272024.1:2211204-2218923 GCF_002738345.1 Cucurbita maxima | reverse complement strand
ATATATATATATATATATATATATATATATATATATATATATATATATGTATTTTAGAAAATAAAAAAAGATAATTTCTCTGAATTTCTGCACGTTTTCATGAAGAGAAAATAGAATTAAAAGAAGAAATCAAAATTTTCAAAATTATGTTGGTTACGTTATCAAATTATTCCAAGAAAAATAACTAACTTCCGTATAAGGACAAGTGTAGGCTTTTGAAGTTTGGGTGTACGAAAGTTCCATGGAGTTAGGGGTAAGGATAGATTTTTGGAAACCAAATGGATTAAGTGTTAAATTAAAAGAGTTAGGGCAAAAGATGGTGAAGCAACCCAACACAACCTCTGCAAATTATACAGTCAACATGCAGCTCACCAGAAATTAACTTCCTATATCCTTTTGTGTTTGTTTTAGGCTTAAATATGTTAAACGAAGCTATATCAGCCCAAACCCACCGCTAGCAGATATTGTCTTCTTTTAGACTTTCTTTTTCGAGCTTCCCCTCAAGTTTTTAAAATACGTCTGCTAGAGAGAAGTTTTCATATTCTTATAAACAACGTTTCGTTCTCCTCCCCAACCAATGTGGGATTTCGGGCTTCCTTTGAAGGTTTTTAGACCACGTTTACTAGTAAGAAGTTTCTACACCCTTATAAACAATGTTTCGTTCTCCTCCTCAATTGATGTGGGATCTCATACTCGAAAATTACTCGAAAATTTGTCGACTCGTAGAGTCTTTTAACTTGCCTTTCATGCATACAAGGATCGGAATTGTTGTCCAACTCGGTTGTAGTCTCTTTAATTTTCTAAGCTTTTCCTGCCAAAAAAAAACCTCATCTTAGCCTAAAAATGAGAATGTAAATGGCGGCCATGTGCAGGTCAAATCTTGTTGTTCAAAAGTTGCCTAAGCTTATGAGTGGAGATATCTATGTTTTCTCTTCTTGCCTTCCCATATTTAACTTCCCACAGAATTCATAAGTTTGGTGGGTTAGTTGATCTCCTTATTAGCATTCTTAGAACCAAACTCTCTCTCTCTTTCTCTCTTTCTACACCTTTATCTCTCTTTCACTGTTCTTTGCCTATGTTCTTCATGGACTTGCCAATGAAGAGGCCTATTTCAGGTGATCGGAGAACCCAATACAGAATAGAAGCTAGAAATCTTTGTTACAAAATAAGTGAGAGTTTTGATGGGTTGAATTGGTTCTGTGGTGGAGGCAGCTCAAAGAGAGGTCCAAAGTTCATCTTAAAAAATGTGAACTGTGAGGCACGAGCAGGGGAGATTACTGCCATAGCTGGTCCTAGTGGGGCTGGCAAAACAACATTGCTAGAGATTCTTGGAGGGAACATACCTTTAAAGAAGATTTCAGGTCAAGTGCTTGTTAATGATCAGCATATGATTGAGAAAACGTTTCCAAGAATCTCGGGATACGTCACACAGGACGATGCGCTATTCCCTTTCCTCACAGTTGAAGAAACACTCATGTATAGTGCTCTGTTGAGGCTTGGTGGTGGGAGAAAAGAGGCTGAATCTAGAGTGAGGAAGCTAATGAAGGACCTTGGATTGGAACACGTAGCAGCGTCGAGAGTTGGAGATGGATCGAACCGAGGCATTTCAGGAGGCGAAATGCGTCGAGTTTCGATTGGAGTTGAATTGGTTCATGACCCAGCTGTGATTTTCATTGATGAACCTACTTCAGGGTTGGATTCTGTCTCGGCAGTTCATGTTATGTCAGTGCTTAGAAGAATGGTCATTAGCCAAGGTAAGACTGTTCTTATAACCATCCATCAACCCGGTTTTCGAATCATGGAACTCTTTGATCGTCTGATTCTTCTGTCGAGTGGAGTTGTGATGCATAATGGACCATTGGGTCATCTTGAGGAGAAGCTTAAGCTTGCTACTCATCAGATCCCTCACCATGTCAATGTTCTTGAATTCGCCATTGACGTGGTGGATAGTTTGGCTATGCATACTTCAGAAACTTTCAACAAACTCCATTACCAACAAAACCGGGTTGAGAATCAGACAATAAGAGCTCTACACATCGACACAAAGGACGAAAAATCCGTTTCGTACCAGAATTCTCGATCCACGGAAGTCATAATACTAGGACAAAGGTTTTTCAGAAACACATTTAGGACCAAACAACTCTTTGCTACAAGAGTCATTCAAGCCTTGGTGGCTGGATTAGTACTTGGGACCATATTCTTCAGGACCGGGAATAACAACGACAAAACTACGTTGCAAACCCGGCTCGGGTTCTTCGCCTTTAGTCTCACGTTCTTGCTGTCTTCAACGACAGAAGGCCTTCCAATCTTCTTGAGGGAGAGAATGATCCTAATGAGAGAGACATCAAGAGGTGCTTACAGAGTATCTTCCTATGTTCTAGCAAACACATTCATATTTCTCCCATTCCTTCTGATGGTCTCTCTACTCTTCGCAGCCAGTGTTTACTGGTTGGTTGGTTTGAAAAACGACGTTTTCGGGTTCTTCTACTTCTCTCTAATCGTTTGGATGGTCGTTCTAATGTCGAATTCTTTCGTAGCATGTTTCAGTGCTCTTGTCCCAAATTTCATTACAGGAAACTCAGTAATAGCAGGGCTAATGGGGTGTTTCTTTCTGTTTTCTGGTTACTTTATATCAAAGAAGAACATCCCCAACTACTGGATTTTCATGCACTATTTGAGTCTTTTCAAGTACCCATTTGAGTGTTTCTTGATAAATGAGTATGGAGGAGATCCAGGGAAGGGAAGATGCATAGAGTCCAAACAAGGAGTATGTACAACATATGGAGAAGTGTTCTTAAGACAACAAGATATAAAAGAGTCACACAAATGGAGCAATTTGGCAGTAATGTTGGGATTCATTGTTGGGTACAGGATCCTGTCTTTTGTGATCTTGTGGTACAGATGTAACAGAACCAGAAGCTAGATTCATAGCCAGGGATATGGGTAGATATCTATATGTTTGTAGTTTTCTTTCTTTTTTCATTTCATTCAAATTTATTATCTTCTTTGTTCAAATTTGTTGGATTATAGAATGTTATATCCTTTAAAGGAGTAATAAGATTCACAAGTTCATCATTTTTCGTACAGTAAGTTTGATCAAAGCACATTCCACGATGATCCTATCTTGATTGAGAGGATTCTCTGTTCATCTTTAAGAGATCATTCAATTTGAAACAGAAACATAGGTGCTTGTGAGAACATGTAATGGCTCAAGTCCAGTGCTAGCAGATATTGTCTCCTTTAGACTTTTCGTTCTAGGCTTTAAAATGCGTCTGATAGGGAGAGGTTTCCACATCCTTATAAAGAATGCTTAGTTCTCCTCTCCAACCTATGTGGAATCTCACAATTATCTGCTAGCGGTGGACTTAGACCGTTACAAATAGTATCAGAGTTAGACACCGTGTGATGTGCCAACGAGGAGGTTGAACCCCAAAAGGGGTGGACACCAGGCGGTGTGCCAGCGAAGACGCTGGCTCCGAAGAGGGGTGGATTGGGGGGTTCCACATCGATTGGAGAGAGGAACGAGTGCCAGTGAAGACGTTGGCCCTGAAGGGAAGTGTTTTCTCCTATTTTTTGAATCCCTCCATTCGAGACCAAGCGTCCTTGCAGGCACACTGCCTCGTGTACACCACCTTTCGGGGCTCAGCCTCCTTGCTAACCCATCATCTAGTGTCTAGCTTTGATACAATTTGTAACGGCTTAAGGTTACCACTAGCAGATATGGCCCTTTTTGAGTTCTCTGTCAGTTTCTCTTAAAAAATTTTGAAACGTATCAGCTAAGAGAGAGGTTTCTACCATGGGATCTCACAATAACTCTAAACCATTACACCATTACAGAAAACTCAATAATAATATAAGGAAAATCATTCAAAACCATGGAAATTCCAACTCGATTCTCATCCAAGTGAAACAAGAACTTCAACAACTGAACTTACCTCGACCGCAACAAGTCGCCGGCAGTTCAGGCCCGAGGGAGAGCTTTAAGAAATTGCCTCCTCGCTCACGGAAAGCAGGATTACTAGTTTTCTCAGCCGCCAAACGCGAAAGAGAAGCAAACGGAAACGCAAACAGAATCCATCTGCATTCAATTCAATCAACAAACAGACGTAGAATTTTCAACCACAATCGCCGAAATAGAGAGAGATTACAGTTCAGAATTTGCGAAGGGGAATTCCCCGGTTCTAAGATGAACAGCGGTTTTGAAAGAACCGGAATAGAACCAAGCAAGAACCCACTTGTTTTTTTTTTTTTTTTTTTCTATTTTCAATTTTAATATTTACAAAACTTGTAGTTTATTTATTATTAAGACGTTGGATTCATTTTTAAAGAAATAATTAATCAATTAAAAAATTACTTCTCGTATTACGAAACCCAAAAATCTATGTGAAAAAAAAAACTCAAAATATGATGAAATGACAATTTTACCCTCGACTTTAAAGCTTCTCCTCTTTATTAATTTAAGATAATTTGATATATTATAATCATTTTGTAATTAAAATAATTTTTAGAAAATATAACCAAAACAAATCTTTGAATTAATATCGACCTGTCTTTGTAAAATATTATTAGATTTTGTTGACATATATTTGTTGGTTTTATGTGTCACATGTCCAATAGCATATTAATACGTCCAAATATATTAATAAAAGATAATTTAATGACTTAATATAAATTAAGGATAAAGTAAGAATTTTAAAATATAGGAAGTTCAATCGAAACTTATCTGTAAAGATCATTAAAATAAGTAGATAATTTTATGTGTCGAACCAATGTTACAAAATATAATTTGATATTCAAAATAAAATAATTATATGAAGTTTGTTTTGTAATAATTTTGTGTTAACACTTAATTATTTGAATTATAATTAATTTTTGAGATTTTTTAAAAACTATGTTTAAAGTTTTTATTTTTATAAAAAATTTTAAAGGTATTAATTTAAAAGTTGAAGAATATTTTTTAAATACATTTAAAAATTGGATGGGTAATTATGTTTTTTAAAGAAAGTATTAGTAATTTTTTAATTTAAAGCTATTAATTTTAAATAATTTGGAGAATTATTTATTGAATAATTTGTAAACATTAAGAAGCCTTTATATTAGGCTCCTCCAAAGTGGTTTATAATAAATAATGATAATAATATTGAAATAGTGGGGGAGATAGAAATGGAAATAATTTTTATTTAAAGTTGGACAAATTAAAAGATTAAAAGAGAAAATTGGAATGATTTTTATATTTATAGCACATTATATTCATAGATAATATATTATTTTGATATTTTTTAATTAAAAAATAATAGAGCAAAACGTGCAAGAATCAATGATTATATTTTATGTTTATTAATTTTCTTTTTCCAATCTTAGCTAAGAAGCAATAGCTCTTATAATTTCAAAATATTGTCATTAATTATGAGGTTTTGATGTATAATTGAAATCGATTTAATACTAATTTGTCATCCTAATCAAGGATGAAGCTTCGATCTTATTACAAAATTACACTTAGAGAAAAGAAAAATACACACAAACATGAACATGGAACATTTTTAAACACACAAATGTTCAGAAATTACATAGCAATAGAAGCTTAAAAGAGCTTAGAACCCTAATTTTGTTCATCATTGTTCTACTTATTGGGTGTTTTGATGAAGCCCAAATGAGTGGAATTGGCCACTTTTATCAAAGTTTTCAGCTCATTTGCAACCCAACATAGCGACCCTTTGGTTTGGTAAAAATATCCCAAACATTTGCAATCCAAATTGCACTTCTTCTCACACTCCTTCTGTCCCATTGGCCCTTCTCCTTTGTTGTACTTTGTCAAGAAATGATCCACACCGACTAGTTTATAGTAATGGAAGCTTTTGGGATCGCAGGAACTTACCTTCTTCGGCGCGCAGGTCTTGCTCCATCCTGCCAGTCCGTTCTCTGTTGGACAGGCTACGCACTGGTTGTCCTCGCACAACCCGAACTGTCCGCACCGCTCTGGCCATTGGCATTCGTTCTCCCAAGTCGAATCCCTATCGAAGAGTGTGAACGAAATCTCCGACGGGCCCCAATCGACTTTGTCGTTGTATGTGATCAGGCGGAGGTTGCCGTCGATTCCTAATCGGAGGAATGTTAGTGTGCTGTTGTACTTCGGCCGGGTTAGAATTGGACCGCCGCTCTCAGTCGAGCCGGTCTCGTAGTTCAGTGTTAATTCGGTGGCGAATCCTTGATCTGGATCTACGGCGGCGTTTAGTGTGATATTTGCGAGAACGCCTTTCCGGACTGAGAGCATGTCTGTGGATGAGTAGTACCGCATCGGTTTTGGAGAGTTAGGGCTTTTGTAGTAAAGAGATAGGGCTTTTCGTTCCATTACAAGGCTGTAAGGTCCATTGACGTTCATTACCTCCGATGCGCGGCTTACTAGCTTCGTTGGCCCGCCGAGACGGAGCGATTGGCCGACAAGGAGTGTGTCCGTCGGCGAATCGAAGCTCTGCCAGAGGAATTTGCCATTGGAGTCGAACAACACCATGTTGCCACTCGGAAGCAATTCGAATCCAACAACGCCCTTGTTGGCTGTGTTCGATTGCCATACAACAGTGCCGTCGGCTTCAGCGAGAACTAGGTTTCCGTTGGTGGAGAGAGAGAATGTAGCATTTTCGCGCACCGGACGGCCGCGATTGGCCTCCCAAACCCACCGTATCGCCGATTCGGAGCGACGAATCGAAATTCGAAGAGCGAGCGTGTAAGCGTTCGGCGTCGTGTTGTAGAATGATAACTGAAATGGAAATCTGAAGATGCTGAGAGGTCTGTAGGTGCCGTCGTACTCGATGATGAATTCACCAAACTCGCCTTCATTGACGAACTTGAAGGTCTCGTTAGCAGGCACGAGAGCAAGAGAGAAAGAAAAGAACAGGAAAAAGAAAGAGATCAGAAAAGGCGTCAACAATGGCGATCTCATTTTCAGAAACTCTGTTTTTCTGTAATTTGAAGAAAACTGGATGATGAGGAAATTGATGAAGAAGATCTAATTTATAGGAGCTGACGAGGGTATTTATGTAATTTAAAATTACAATATTTTGAATTTATTTATTAATCAGCTTTTTGGAGTGCCTTTTAAATCCGCTGTACTGGAGTGCTGCTTGGTTGTATATTGAATACTTTTATTTATTTATTTATTTATTTTTTTTTTTTTTTTTTTTTGAAACGTTCTCTTTCTTTGAATATTGAGAAAAGTCATGGCTGGTTGGCTAAATTTTAATTTCTAATAAATTATTTATAAATATAAATACTAATCTTTTTAAAAACTGTTTCACTTCCAAAAATAAAAATTATATATATATACTTCAAGGGTAGATCTCCCCGTGTCGACATACGACACTAATGAACTTCGGGTAGTCTTGGTTTCAACCCCCAACTTATTCTAATTATGACCGACAATTATTCTGTCCGCACTCTTGAGGGTTCATTTCTCTTGACTGTCTTGCGTGACTAGACGCAGAAAGTGTGGTTCTGATACCAACTGTTATAATCCTATATCTTTTTACCGTGCGGCGTCGTGATCTTGACATGCTCACAACTAAGTTTAAAGAAAATTTAGCCTCGTTATTTCGCCCCAGCTTTGTGGCTTTGTCGGACCTTTAGCAAGGACAAGAACAAGGAGTATTATCTTGTCCCCAATCCCGTTTGTCTAACAAAAAAAAAAAAAAAAAAAAAAAAAAAAAAAAAAAAAAAAAAAAAAAA
>NW_019272024.1:2144015-2211186 GCF_002738345.1 Cucurbita maxima | reverse complement strand
AAAAAAAAAAAAAAAAAAAAAAAAAAAAAAAAAAAAAAAAAAAAAAAAAAAAAAAAAAAAAAAAAAAAAAAAAAAAAAAAAAAAAAAAAAAAAAAAAAACTCTAAATTTATGTTCAATGATCACTCCAAATTTTTCTCAATTGAGAAGACAAAATATCGGTACCTTGAAATAGTTTTCACTCTTAAAAATAAATCAAATCAAGATAAAATATAATTAGAAATATATATATATATACAAACTCTCAAAATTTGCATTAAGCATTATTTAATTAATTATTAGAATAATAAAATAAAATAAGAGGATAATAATTATAATTAACTCATTGTCAATTATTTCAACTTTTATAATTACAATATTAACCTTTCGAAATCTCAATTTTACACATATATCCAGAGACCGGTTGCAATAATTAACAAACGATTATTTGATTGGATTAAATATTTGTAATTGGAATAAAATATAAAATTTTTAAATAGTTATTTGTTTTTATTAATTTTCAAGTAATTAACAGAAAAAAAGTTAAATCGAAAAATAAAGAAGCAAACAAGGAATTAAAATGGTGGGCACGGTCCGTTGTCTCAAATTATTGTATAATTAATTAATTACAAAATGACAGCTGGTATTTCAGATTTGACACGTGGCCCTGTCCAAATATTAAAGTTTGACTTTATCTAAAAAATCTTATATTATATGCTTTACGTAATTTTTATAATTTTTTAATACCCAACGGAATTCTCTTCTAAAATTGGATAACTAGACCTCTTCAATCTTCTAAAGCATCACGTAATCTTCATAATTTATTTATTATTATTTTTAATTATGATATTATTTTACAGTCAAAGACATTAATCTTCACTACATGTTAATTAATTAATTAAATAAAAAGTAATTTAAAATATGTAAACCACGTGGGATCTCACAATTCATTCCTTTTTAAGGTCCAGCGTCTTTGTTCGTGGGATCTCACAATCTACTCCTTTTCGAGACTCGACGTCCTTGCTCGTGGAATCTCACAATCCACTCTCTTTTTGAGCTAGCATCCTTGCTCGTGGGATCTCACAATCTACTTCCTTTTGGGGTCCAGCGTCTTTGCTTGTGGGATCTCCCAATTCACTCTCTTTTAGGGTCTAGTGTTCTTACTTGTGGGATCTCACAATCCACTCCCTTTTGAGGCCAGCATTCTCACTAGTACACCACTCGTTGTTTGACTTTGATACCATTTGTGTAACAATCAAAGCTCACCGTTAGCAAATATTGTTTATTCGACCCAATTTGTATGACCGTAAGTCTCACGATTTTAAAACAATTTTCACACCTTTAAAAAAAATATTTGATTTATCTCTCTAACGTCTAATTCAAAAAATGTCGGTTAATTTTTAATTTAACATTAAAATTTAGATGGAAATTGAATATCCGCGTTAAATGTTTTAAATTTCACACCAGTCAAAATAAATGCCATTGACTCAGTCTCTATTGGCTGGAGAACTCACACCGAAATTCATTGCCATCGAACCGTTCATCTCCAAGGAATTCGAGAAGGCGGCTATTGATTGACGGCTGAGATACGAGATGGAGTAGCAAAACATTGTACTGGCGTGCAGGTGATAGGAGCTTCTTCCTACAATGGTGTGCTGCCGCCATAGTTCATCATTACGGTCCACATGAAACTTCAAGTGGGCTTTCAGCACACGTGTCAGTCAAGCCAACCCTATCCATTTGGATATTAACTATTTCGTTTAAATATTGTTTTTTTGTGGACTTTTTTAAAATAAAAAATCAAAAAAATACCCTTTAAAACTTTTTATAGTCAAATATATCATTAAATTTCAAAGAAGGGTCAAATATATTAATTTATGTAATTTTATTAATATCCTTTTACTTCTTAAAAAAACTAAAAATATTCCTATCTTTGAACTTAAAAATGGTATTAATAAAACTTTTGAATATCATTTTGAAACACTATTGGAAATAAGCATTTGTCGAGATAAGACTAAACTCTCTCCACAGCAAACATGTTTTAAAACTATGAGATTAACAATGATACGTAATAGATCAAAGCGGACGACATCTATTAGTGATGAGCTTTGATTCTTACATTTGGTATCAAAGTCATATATCGAATGGTGTGTTATGGAAAACGCTAGCCTCTAAGGATGTGGAAACGTACTTCTTTATAAAGGGTGTGTAAATTTTTTATTAATAAACACGTTTTAAAATCGTGAGGTTGATGACGATAAGTAACTGTCTAGATGATGAAAGTCCCACATCGGCTAATTTAGGGAATGATCATGAGTTTATAAATGTTTTTTTTCAGACCAAATATTTTTATTAATTTAGGTTAAAAAAATGTTTTTTTTTTTTTCATTAATGGAGTTGTGGGCCAAACCCGTAAATATCGGGAAGAAGATTTCTAGCGTAATATTGACGCATACACAGACTCGCGGTCATGATTCAATTATTTTTATTTTGTTTAGGATGATTTAAATGTTAATTATTCTTTCATTTTTTAAGTTAAATTATGACGCAAAAATAGAATCATTTATTTATTAAAGTTATTTAAATTATTTTTTAAATTTCTACAAGTTTTAAACTTAGGTTCTTAAAGTACAAAACAAATTTGTTAGGCTATTTTTTTCTTTTTTATTTTATTGCAATTTCTGAATATAATTATAATTAATACGACGATTTAAACCTTCAACCAAATAAAAATTATAATAAACTATAAATTCCATACTTGAAAAATATTAAAAAATTATCTTTCTCTATTTTAAATTAAATTATATGGGGATGTAAAATTTTGAAATTTAAAATTTTAAAAAAATATGTGAGACATATTATTTAATTTTAAATAAAAAATATTGATTTTTTACATCAAAATGATATATGTCTCTTACTTAATTAAAAATTATTATAAAAAAAATTAAAATGTTTTTTTTCACTTATTAGATATAAAATTAACAATTGAAAATAAAAATAAAAATGATTTGTTTCTATTAAAAAGTTTTAAATTTGTAATTAAAAAAAGAAAAAAGAAAAAAAATTATATAAAGGATTGGGCTGTGCATCAGAAACTTCTACCTTCAAAGCTAAGTCTTTATAATTTAGAGAGAGGAAAGCGTCCCTTTTCCTGTTTCTCTCTCTTCATTTCGTCTAAACCCTATCGCGAGCTCTCAATCGACCTTCAAATGGCGAACAGTAATCTTCCCCGAAGAATCATCAAGGTAACATCCCTGATCCTCTTCAAGATCTCCTTCATTTTCAACCGATGTCTTTATTCTGCTCGATTGATTACTTTGGTGAAGAAACGGTCTGGTTTTGCTGTTTGGATTTCGGATATTCTTTTAGATTTATGTGTCAGTAGAATTGGGATTGAAATTGATTTTCTCTTCCATTTTGTGAACAATCGCAGGAAACTCAGCGTCTCCTTAGTGAACCGGGTGAGTTTTGGGTGTATTTGTTGGATTATTTTCGAATATGGGGGTTGTTTGATTCCTGATCTTGTTACTGGGAGTTTTTTTTTTTTATTATTATTTTTATTTTTTTTTATTTTTATTTTTTTGGTGTGTTATTTGGGTCTTGGTTGTTGATAGATTTATTGTTTGGATTAATTCATCCGATAATTATGAAGTCGAAGTTTATTTTGATTTAGTTGATCTCGATCTTTGATATGTGATTTTAGCCCCTGGGATTAGTGCCTCGCCGTCAGAAGATAATATGCGATATTTTAACGTGATGATCCTTGGCCCGACCCAGTCACCCTATGAAGGTAAATTACTTGACAGTATGTTGTTAGGAACGTTAAATTCTTTTGAATAATTTGCTATTCCATTGTTGGTACATATGAATGGGTGTAGAACCAACTACGTATTTAAGTTACATATGAATGACTATGAAGAATGAAATGACATTCACAGTGAACGCTATGGGATTATCTTCTACTCGATGAAAAAAAAAAAGTCTTTATCTTCCCTTTTAACTTTGGTTTTCTCCTTTATGCTCTATTGTTCAACGGTAGAACGTCACTCTTCTTGGCTGCTAAACTTGGGAACATGTTGTTTACATTCTACTGAGAAGTGAATAGGTTTTATTTAGAGATGTAATCTGAATATCATTTCACTGTTTTTATTGAATAATGTTATATGTCATCTTTCATTTTGGGCTTCTTTTCTCCTGACCCTTTGTCAATTCTAAAGTTGTTAGTCCATTTCAATGTTCTTTCTACGTATATATTTGTCCTGAATCCAAAGTACTTTGCAGGAGGAGTTTTCAAGTTGGAGCTATTTTTACCCGAAGAATATCCTATGGCTGCTCCCAAGGTAGTTTGTAATTCTTTCTTTCTTAGCTTATCAGATAAACTTTTTCATTTCTTTTACCAATAGTCTTTAAAAAGTGTCATATATATATATTTTTTTGGTTTGTTTTGTTTTTCATTAAAAGCAAAAATGTATCAACAGAAGCCTCCAGTAAAAAAACATAGGGCTATTGGGGGAGCTCCAAGTACTGTTGAAGATCATTTGAGAATTTCTACCCCAAATGTGCTGTTAAAATCTCTTAAAATTTCTTATACTTACTGGGCTACTTGCTTGTATATTACTTCTTGAATTATGATTTCACTTATATCATGAGGGTGGTATAACTAAAAGTCATCAGATATTGGATCTGCCATCATCACAATATTTTTCTTCCCTTTCGTTTCTTCCCCACTCTCTCAAGGGTTTCCTGCTTGCACTGAATATAAATAAAAAAGATCAGAAGCCATCATAATTTACTTTTCATTCACAGTTTTTTCTTTTTCATGAATCATTATATTTACATCTATGATACAACTTAATCCTGGTTGATCTATGATACACATGTGAGCATATTGATATTACGTGAAGGGAGTTTTTGGTAGTTGAGGTCTTCGTGGTTGGAGATGGGGAATAGCTTATTTCATGACTTGCTTTGTCATGCCTAGCTTTGAAAGATTGAGAGGAAACATGTTTGACTGGTTCTTGCGAGAGTCCAGTTGTGTGGGATGCAATTCATGACAAAATGTTCTAGGCAATCGTTTCAAACTTCTTTTTTCTCATTTTGCATAGAAAACCAATTTTCATAAAGAAGATAGAAGAGCAAAATTAAGGAGAGGCTCACAAAAATAAGGGCCTGACAGAGATAGGAAAAGCAACACTCACATTTACTAAATGGACCCCAGTGCATCCCCCAAACTTGTACTTCAGTTAGACTACTGTTTTCTTTTCCTGTTCCTATAAAATAAATAAAACTAATTTTTTATTCTTGGAGTTCCTATTATTAATTTTTTAGAATGTACCTAGTGATGTAAGTATGGCTGTTACTTTTTTTTTTACTCGACTTACGTATGAAAAGTTATTTGTTCTTTTGATTGGACTTTCATGTGAGTGAAGAAACTGTTGTTTAAGGATTTAATGATCTGCTCCATGCCGATGACACTTCAATTATCATTATTACTTATTTTTTGTAGTACATGTAATCATGTATTAAGTAGATGTGGTTGTTTATCTGGTTGATTTTACCTTGTTTTGTGTCAAACCTGTTGGGGGATGGGGGTTTGCATGAAGCAATTGGCACTCATTACACATAATTTAACTAATTCAACTTGAGTGGTTGATCTTCATGCCTTTTGCATACTGTTCTTATAAACAGAAAACTGATCCACTCATAAAAGAGATGTAAAACAACGGAAATGTTTTAACAGCGTTGGACAATTTTTTTTTTTAAGGTTTACGGTATTGCCTTTTGATGTCCTAGGACTGAAGATTCTGTATCTAGTACGCTAGGTGGTCCTGTTGGAACTTATCATAACTTGTTTTGATTGCCTCCCACTACCATCATTTTCCCTTCGTCTGTTTCCATCTTCATTGAAATATTTTTATCTTTGCGTGATTATTTTTGTGGTGCAGGTTCGATTTCTCACAAAGATTTATCATCCAAATATTGATAAGGTACGCGCCTATTGTCATAATTGTTATCGCCGTCCCCACCAACGTGCTGCAGTTTCATTATTGATGGTGTGATTGTTTGTAATTTAGCTTGGGAGGATATGCCTTGATATTCTGAAAGACAAATGGAGTCCAGCTCTACAGATACGAACTGTACTTTTGAGGTATTATAATGTTAGGTGTGATTTTTCAGTGACTGCATATTAAATTTGAACATTTTGCATGGTCTTTTTTTCATTTGATTAATTCAAGGAAATACAGATCTGAAAATTTTACCACCATGCACATTTTATGTAGCACATTGGTTTAGAGAGCTTTAGTTGTTTTTCTAGGACTTTCCCCAACTGCGGTCATTTCCTTCGTAAATTTATCTTCAATAGTTCAAGTTGAAGAAATTCAATTACCACTGGCATCCATTTCTTCTCCTCTTCCTTCTGCGTCCCTTTTCTATGAACATTTTTTTTAGTAACAGTCACTTTCTCTATCACTTTCTGTCAGTATTCAAGCTCTTCTGAGTGCTCCAAACCCAGATGATCCACTTTCCGAGAACATTGCCAAACATTGGAAATCGAATGAGGTCGAAGCTGTTGAAACAGGTGAGTTGGTCTAGACCATTGCTTTTGTTACAACTTTTTGATCCTGAGTTTAAGCTTTGTTTCAGTTTGGTTCTTATGTTTTTAAAAGCTCTATATCTTTAGCTTTTGATTAAATCTGGTTTAAGACTGGATAGGCTAAGTGGTATGTGAATGGGGTAAGACGAGATATCATGAGATGATAGTTGATTCTGTCGGCGGAGAGGGACTGGGTGTTGTTTGAGTTTAAAGCTAATGAATCGAGTCGAGTCGGGTTTAGAATGTTGCCACTCCTTGCACTAGAAGTAATGTAAAATTGTAGCTTAATTTGTGATGTAGCCTCTGACTGACACACCATTTTGTGGTTGGATGTTCTCAGCAAAGGAATGGACTCGATTATACGCAAGTGGTGCTTAAAGAAGGGAAACTGCGGAAGCCTTTTATCTCTTCGGTTTTTAATAACATGAATGTGCCATTTGCTGTGGATTTTAATGAAAAAATCTGGAAGAATTTAGTGTCAAAATTGTAACTGTCTCTATAATTGTGCGTCTTTTGGCAGGAGTCTGTACCCCCATACTATGTATGATCATTGATTAGATGGAATACCTTCTTCTAAGTTCAATATCTCCTAAAATTGTAAGCCCCTAATTTTTCAAGAATGTTTTAATTATTAACTAAAAAAACTGGAAATACATTAACAACTTCATGCACTAAAATTAATATAAAGAACTACTTTCAAACTCCGGTTAATAAATGCTATTTAAACGACGTTTAGGAGGTTTATTAAACCATTCTTGCTCAACGTCGTCCATAAATCTTGTTTGATTTGTTTGATACTAGTTTGACATTTTAAAGGCTAGTGCTAGAGTTGGTTCAAACTCAAAGCATCTCAACTTGTTGAGCTATGAGGTCTTCAAGCAACATTGGAACGAACGCAATCACATACAACATACTTGACAAAATAATAAAGTTATCCTGTCTGAAAACAGTGAGCCTTAACTCTTTCCCTTTGTTGATGGCCATTTCATTGTTTCTCTTTCAAGACTTCTTTGATGAGAGGTATACCCTCTTTTATAGGGGTCAATGTTGGAATACTTCTCTTCTTTGCAAATGATGGAACTACATTGGAAATTATTCACAATGATGAGAAATGTATCATTGTTTTTGCTCTCTTTTCTATCCCATTCCACATTGGTTGGTGAGGAAAAAGTGTGAAAACGTCTCCCTAACAAACATGTTCTAAAATCGTAAGGCTAACAACGATACGTAATGGGTCAAAACGGATAATATCCTAGCGGTGAGCTTGGACTATTACAAATTGTATAAGAGCTAGGCACCAAGCGTGTTAATAAGGAAGTTGGACCCCCAAGGGGAGTGGATTGTGAGATCTCACATCGATTGAAGAGGAGAACGAAACATTTCTTATAAATGTGTGGAAACATTTTCGTAATAGATAAAACTGTGAAGTTGACGATGATATGTGCTAACCGTATGAGAAGGCCCTAAGAGAGGGAGGGGTGTCCCACCTAGGGAAAAAAGGAAACAAGAAAGGAAATGTCCCACCAAGGGAAAAAAGGAAACAATAAAGGAAACAAGATAAGGGTCCTTGAGAGAGAGAGAGAGAGAGAGAGAGAGAGAGAGAGAGGGATCCCACCAAGGGGCAAAAGGAAGCAAGATAAGGGTCCTTGAGAGAGGGATCCCACTAAGGGGCAAAAGGAAAACAAGATAAGGGTCCTAGAGAGTGAGAGGGAGAGAGAGAGGGATCCCACTAAGAGGAAAAGGAAAACAAGCAAAGGGTCCTTGAGAGAGAGAGAGGGATCCCACTAAAGGAAAAAGGAAAACAAGATGAGAGTTCTTGAGAAAGAGAGTCTATTGCTTCAAAGTTCTGAGGATTTCATTACAAATGATACATAATTTCACAAAGAGGTTACAAAAACAAAAATCACTTAAACAGGCCAACCCTTGAGCATGTACAGATCACAGATCACAGAAATGTTAAATCAAATGTCTGTGCTACCTCCAACAGGGTTATAAAATCTCAACCAATTCTAAACAAAGGGATTGAGTATTGCTCTACCTCAACTATGCTACCAATTTGTGTTCTTGGGCTGCCAAATCTTGAGACAGAGTATCAAAGTTCAAACTTCTAGCAACATCGAAGAAATGTGCGACTGCTTCTTCTGGTGTACCGACAAGGACGCCGTGCCCGAGGTTTAGAATGTGTCCTCTTGGTCCTGCACATCTCACAACCCTACAAACAAACCCATATGTAGCAAATACCAAGGTTTAAAATGTGTCTGTGCTACCTCCATTCTTAGCTAGTTACCATTATTTTGTCACACAGCTTGTACGGTTCTTCCTTAAAAAAGGTTACATAGGCAGGTAAATAACAAGAACTGAATTCTCCTGGAACAGAAATAATAGGTATGCCATGAACAAGGAAAAATGCAGGAAGCTCAATGACAAACCTTTGAATTTCTTCAGATAGAGCAGGAAGAGTAGAAAACAGATAAGCAGGGTCAACATTTCCTTGTACACTGATATCAGCTCCTAATCTCTTCCTTCCGTCAGCCATGTCTACTGTCCAGTCAAGCCCGATAACGTCGACTCCTGTTCCTTTCATTCGCTCTAGAAGACCGCCATTTCCATTGATGTAGAGAACAAGTGGTGTTTCAGGGCACTTGCTCCTTACTGTACTCACAATCTGCCAAAAAAGATCCCCAATGATGAATAAGAATAAGAGATAATGATTGGCTAGTAGTTACCGATATTGCTACTGTGAGATCCCACATCGGTTGGGGAGGAGAACGAAACATTCTTTATAAAGATGTAGAAACCTCTCACTAACAGACGCGTTTTAAAAACCTTGAAGGGAAGCCTGAAAGGGAAAGTCCAAAGAAAACAATATCTACTAGGGGTGGGCTTGAGCCATTACTGACATTTTAGAGATTCGGCATTTTATGTTAAGCTGAAAATGGCGAATAAGGTGAGGTCGTCAAAGAAAGGGACGTGTTGGTTTTCTTTGAACTGAGCTCTCTCTGCTTGAAAATTGGTCAGCTAAAGAAAGGGGAAAAGACAGCTTACCTTCTGAATATACGGCTTTGACCAGGATTCCCACATATCAGGTGGCAACTGTCCACCCCATGAGTCAAATATTTGTATGCAATGAGCTCCATGTTCTATTTGGAAAACAATATATTCTGATATTGCCTGTGTCAAATGAGAGAGGAGAGTCTTCAACACATGTGGTGCTGTGTGGCACATTCTCTTAATCGTCGTATACGTTCGTGTCGTACCACCTTCCACAATATACGTTGCAATCGTCCAAGGAGCTCCTACAAAACCCAAGACAGCAGCACTGCCTTCAACCTATACAAAAGGAACAAACCAAAAAAAGTGACATCAAAATTGTTTTCTATCATCTTGGCAATACAAAATATTGTAATTTTTCTTTATAAGCATGAGAATGTGACAAAACATACCTCCTTGCGTAGCAGTTTAAGTGACTCCCCCACAAAGTTGAGTTTCTCAAGGTCAAGGGGATGAAGAGCTTTCAATCCCTCTTCGGAGCGAATAGGCGAGTGAATAATAGGGCCTCGTACGTCTTCTATGTCAAAAGGAACGCCAAATGCCGGTAGAGGGGTTAGGATGTCGGAAAAAATTATAACTCCATCAGGATGGAAAGCCTCCCAAGGCTGCAATGAAATTTCTACAATGAGATCAGTTGTTTCTGATCTCTCTCTGAAAGATGGATATTTCTCTGCAAGTTTTCTGTAAACGGCCATATACCTTCCTGCTTGACGCATCATCCATGCTGGTGGGCGACTAACAGGATCCCCTCTTGCTGCCTTTACCAAGAGTGGAGGATCTGATAAAAATATTCACTGAAAAGTGAAAATAAGCACCATCCATAATTTAGAATTCAAATGCAAGGAAAGAACTGCAATGTTGAACGCAAACATAACTATGTTCGAGATATAATAAAATAAAGCGGCCGTTTGGTTGCTGTAATTTAATATTTAGTCCTGTGATGAGAAGAGGGGGTCGTCTTACCTAATATCTCTAGGCTTATGATATAATGGTAATGAGTTTTGGTTACTTATTGTAACAGTCTAAACCTATCGTCAGCAGATATTGTCTTCTTTGGACTTTTCCTTCCGAGGTTCCCCTCAAGATTTTAAAATGCATCTATTAGGAATTCTATTAGGAAGAGGTTTCTACACCCTTATAAGGAATGTTTCGTTCCCCACTCCAACTGAGGTGGGATCTCACAATCCACCTCCTTGGGGGCCCAACGTCCTCCCTCGCATACCGGGCCTTCAACCGATGTGAAATCTCACAATCCATCCCATTTGGGGGCCCAATGTCCTCACTCGCACACCACCCGGTGTCTGACTTTGATACCAATTGTAATAGCACAAGTCCATCGCTAGCAGATATTGTCCTCTTTGGGCTTCCCCTCAAGGTTTTTAAAATACGTATGCTAGGGAGAGATTTCCACACCCTTATAAAGAATACTTTATTCTCACAATCCACCCTCATTCGGGTCCCAGCATCCTCGCTGACACTCGTTTCCCTCTACAATCGATGTGGGATCTCACAATCCACCCCTTTTTCCAATTTCGTTGGCATTCATTCCTCTTTCCAATCAACATGGGATCTCACCATTCTTCTTTCGCTGCAATGTTTCTTAAGTTCAAGTTCAATCCCATCTGGTTGCCACTTGCCAAGCCTTACACGTCAAAGAAGCCTATACATCATCCTAACATTTTGGCATTGGTTTACAACGCTTGTAAATGCTCGAGTCATCCAACAACTCCCCCATTATAACAACACCCTCCAACCGCATGTTCATAGCTCTAGTTGAGATTGTGTATAAGCCCATATCAACAATATGCTGCGTGCTGGACAGTTCAACCACTCAACAGACAGTTAAAAAAAAGTCTAGTAACCACGAACAATAAAATTCATTCCAAATTTCCATTTCATTAGGTCAACACAAATCCAGCCTCACACTAAACCATAAAACTCCATATTCAAGACTTAAACAATCCACACAAACTATGAATCTTCATACACAAAAAAACAGACAAGAAGCTCTCAAGACTACCACATCTCTCAATGCAAAACACAGAGACTAATCCAATTCAAAATTAACAGTAATTAAAACGGAGAACAAGCACATGAACAAACTAAAGCATACCAGATAAGGAAGATGAACAAGTAACAGAGATAAGTTTATCGGAGACCCGTCTCCTGGAAACAAGCAATTTAAAGGAATTAGAGGATTTGAGGCCCGAGTGGACTAAAAAACTCGAAGATTTCCATCCCAAGGAGGTGCAAACACTGCAAAAATAGGATCAAAATGCTTATCGCAAAGCAACTACATAGAAAAAGAAAAAGAAAGCACAAGAAATTGACAAAACAGAATGGCTAACCTGGCCGGCGATGCCAAACTACTCATTTCGAAAGAGAAAAATAGAAGATTAAGGATGAACGCAGACCCTTCTTCTCCGATGCGTTCCTTATCCCTCAGCTACAATTTTTCATACTTATTTGATATATTTTACACCATTTTCTTCCATTAAATATGAGATAAAAGTCGATAATTCGATCCAAATTTTTTACTTTTAATCTAAAATTTATGTTTTCACCGACATTCTGATTTAAAAATAAATATATTTTATTTCAGTATATAGTTTTTTTTTTTTTTTTTTTTTAAATAGGGATGAATTTGGTCAACTAAAAATTTATTTTATTTTAATACATAAATGTTATTTTAAAATTCAACCTATGGAAAAAAATATATATTATTAAAGTTTTAATTTATTTATAATAAAATAGTCTTTAACTTATTAATATGGGCCGAGTCGTGAGAGTGGAAAAGCCCAACTGTCGCAATCTAAAAACGTTAAACTCACAGAGCTGTCCTCAACGCCTCATCGCATCTTCCGCGTTTCTTTCATTTACCTTTCCTCACAGCCCTGTTTCTTTATCACCTCTCCCTTTCCCCACTCTTTCTCTTTCTCTCGCCGCGGTTTCCCTTCTCATCTTCTTCCCCGTGCTTTCTCTCTCTAAACAACTGCCCTCTCTCTCTCTCTTCTTTCACCATGTGAGGCTAAGCCATAAAACCCACTGTCATGTCTCTTCGCAGATCGTTTCTCTCTCGGAAGTTTTCTTCCAAGTCATCGTTTAGAGATCCGAATGGTGTAGAGGGAATTGTTCGAGTGGCCGTGTCGGAGGTCGAAGGTGCCTCCGGTCAGCCCGGCGGGACTGACGGCGACTTGATGCAGGGTGAGTCTTCTTGGTCTTCTATGCTACCGGAGCTTCTCCGGGAGATTATTCAGCGGGTTGAGGCTTCTGAGGACGGTTGGCCCAACCGCCAAAACGTTGTTTCCTGTGCTTGTGTCTGTAAACGCTGGCGGGATATTACTAAGGAGATCGCCAGGGGTACCCCTCATTCCGGGAAGATTACTTTCCCTTCTTGCCTCAAACAGGTATTTCGTCGGAGTTTTTATCCGTATTTGTCAAGATTGTTGTTTTTGTTGATGAAATTGTATGCGAGTTGTCGTCGTATGAACATTTTTCTTCTTTGCGTTCATGTGATCATTGTTTTTCTATCTTTTGCGTGTATTCGGTTTTTGATTATTTGATTTACTTCTCGAATTTAATCTGCGTGGTATTTGAGATCGATTGATTAGATTTCATAACGCAGCGTGATTCTTTAGTTTTTGAAAATGTGCGGGGTTGTGGTTATGCTCGTGATTTCCATATGGATCTTGAAGAATTTTCCGGTTAAGATTAATGATAAACATTCTGTACATTGATTGCGTGCAGTTAAATAATGTCGAGAATTCTATTTGTTGTGGATGGGACAATTCAAGAATTTTGTTCTATTGAATGGTTAATGACATGTGCTTGTTGCATTGATGTACCGAAATGGAAATTAATTCTTAACTTTAAGGCTAGCCTAAATCTAAATTACTTCTGAATTATCAAATTTATAATGCAAGTTCTTGATGCGTTAGTGATTCTTTTGAATCTTGTCCAAAAGCATTTTCTTATGAGTTGTTGGAAGAAAACGTTAGTGTGTTTTGAATCCTGATGGACATTGATTTTATGGTAATCTTTTTGGTACAAATTTAATGTCTGAATGATCATCTAAACGTGTTGTTAATGTCTAATGCAGCCTGGACCAAGCGATCTTCCACATCAATGTCTTATAAAACGGAACAAGAAGACTTCAACGTTTTACCTTTACCTTGCCCTTACACCATGTGAGTAACTTTTGGTGTATTTATTCTATTTGTAAAGGAAAAGGGTAACTGCACTGAGATTGGAGTGAAGTATCATATTTCATGCTATATAACTTGGAATGAATGGCTTACATACGAGCATTTATGTTGTCTCCTAACTTACGTAAGGCGAAAGAGATTTATTTTGTTCAGTCAAATTTATTGGTCTCTGCTCCTCCCCTTGATTCACCATGAAATAACTGAAGAGAACTACATTTTGTTTTCCAAGACACGAACATGATTGAAATTAATACGAATTTAAAAAATTGTTAAAGTGGGTGCAGCTCTTTCTAAAAACTGCACAGTTACCCAACATAGATAATTTGATGGAGTGATATATCTTCTATTGAGTGTGGGCACGGGATCACATTTTGATTTGAACAATTCATATCATAGTTTTTGTTAATTAGTGAAACAACGTGAGCATTCGTTTGGGTTTTATGGTTGAAATACAACTGATGAGTATGAAGGTATTGAGAATGTAACATTCAGGCCTTGGTGAACTTTGTTATCGTCCTGTTTTTTAAATGATTTTGACTTTTCTTGTTTTCTTATTCACTCGTTATGATTCTTTATTCCTCTGTTTATTCTGAAGGCCTGGTCAAATTTTGAAGTGTTTCTGGTCATCTAAACCAGGGTTCTTCGAGGCTGGCATGGACTATCAGAGAGGCTTATGATTAACTTCAGTTAGGATTGATAACTTGGGATTAATTTCTCTCCTTCCCACACATGCACGCACATATGAATCGTTAGTTGAATTTATGAGAAATATTTACTTTTCTAACCTGAACATAGTTTAACTGGTTTAGACTTTGTAACTTAAGACCAAAAGGTCGGAAATCTGAATTTCCACCAAGAGAAAAATATCAACTTTTCTGTTGTTCTTTTCCAACATCAATTTTCTTTTGCAAAGTATGACATAAAGATTATCAACTATGGATTTTAGTCATAAGTTCATGAGTTTAACAAACCAAAAGATTTATTTCAATGTTATAGTTTATACATATGGCTCTTCGCATTTAAACTGCAATTTGTGTACTGTGTACATCTTGGTTGCCATAGATGACTGACAGGACTTGCTTCTCTCTCCTTTTTTTTTTTTTTTTCATCTCAACATATGTATCTTACGTAACTGTTGTTTGTCATTGCACATTAGTAATATGGAACTTTTTGTATGTGGAGCTCATTTAAGGGTTATTTCCCCTACTCCAGCATTTACAGATAAGGGAAAGTTCCTCTTAGCTGCACGGAGATATAGGCATGGAGCTCATACTGAGTATATAATATCTCTTGATGCTGAAGAATTATCACAAGGAAACAATGCATATGTGGGCAAGTTAAGGTAAGATATTGTTGTTGAGAGAAATCTTGTTGGAACAAATTGTTTGTTTTGGTGCTTGCTCTTTGCAATCCTTAGTTTTTACACTAGGATACAAGTTTAAACATAATTACGATTGTTTTGAGGTACTAATTTAAAGGGAAACTTCCTGAACAAGAGGCTTAAAAAGAGTTCTTCCAGTTGGAATGTGTATTTTATGACTTGAGAGAACTCCCAATGTAATCTACCTATATCGAAAACATTATCTTATATTGATTGAGCCACAGTACAAAATACGGTTCTTGCTGAAAGAGAAGCCATGTAAGATGGTTTGCAAAGAACTGCTTGATGCTGCCATGAGTTTACTTACTCTAGATAGTTTAAACCTAAATTAGGGAGAGATCAGTAGTTAAGAAATCTTTATTCTTTTTTTCCCTTTTCAGTAATATGTGCAAAATTATTTCATTGTTAGCTTTGTAAAATTGCAGCTTGAGTGTTCTTGGTACAATTTTTAAAAGTAGCATGTTTTTTCCTTAATAACATGCACTAAGTCGATACCCCATTTTCTGATCACTTTGCAGCTCCGATTTTCTTGGCACCAATTTTACTATTTATGATAGCCAACCACCACATAATGGTGCAAAGCCATCGAGCAGTAAATCGAGCCGCCGCTTTGCAAGCAAGCAAATCAGCCCACAAGTGTCTGCAGGTAACTTTGAGGTTGGGCAAGTCTCCTACAAATTTAATCTTTTGAAATCAAGAGGTCCGAGGAGAATGATGTGCTCTCTGAAGTGCCCAGTATCAGAAGAATCTGTAACCAGCAAACCCTGCGAGAACTTGATGATGAAGAAATCTGCGTCTTTTTCTCCCTCATCAGGGTCGACAATCTTACGAAACAAGGCTCCTAGGTGGCATGAGCACCTGCAATGCTGGTGCTTGAATTTTCACGGTCGGGTGACAGTAGCATCTGTTAAAAACTTTCAACTTGTTGCTAGTATTGACCATAGCCAGCCAGGAGGAGGTAAAGGGGACGAAGAAACAGTCCTACTACAGTTCGGAAAGGTAGGCGACGATACCTTTACTATGGATTATAGACAGCCATTATCAGCTTTCCAGGCTTTCGCCATTTGCCTTACGAGCTTCGGCACGAAGTTGGCATGCGAGTAGTAGTGTTAGTATATTGTGTACCAAAATTTGTTTACTTAAGAAAACGGTGGCTCTATTGAGACAGGCTTTCCTCTGTACATGGTGCTATTATGGTGGAATTGTGACCACTTAAAAATTCAAGTTCAGAGCAACAAAACAATATTGTGTGGTGCTAGCAAGCGCTATGGCTTCTCTAAATCTCTATGTATATGTGATATATATATATATATATAAATTACGAAGGATGAGAATTGTTGATTCATCCCAATGTTTAGGTATTGCTGCAGTTGTATTTCAACACTCATGCCCAATCCATTCATTTTATACCCTTTTTTTGGGACTCTTTCTTCATCATCTTGTTACCTTGGTTTGTTCTTTTTGTTTGCTTTTATGATGAAAATGGCAGTAAGATTATGCCTTTTAGTTTTATACTGTTATAGAACAATGCTATTTTTATAACCCCATCTCTCCAACAGGGCTTTTGAAGCCATTTTATTGGAGAAAAAGCCTTGCTTTTGGGGACACTTATCATCACATCTTTGGTGTATGGTTTGAAAATTCAAGTCATTTTATTGTTTTTGTTAATTCAAGTCATTTTAAAAATTTTGAGAGGAAACTTGAAAGAAGAATCTCAAGGTAGATAATATATGCTAGTGGAGGGTTTGAACAATTATAAATGATATCAGAGCTAGATACTGAGTAATGTGCCAACAAGGAGGCTAAGCCCTCAAGGGGGTGGACACGAGGTGGTGTGCTAGTAAAAATGTGGGGCTCCAAAGGGGATTGTGAGATCCCATATTGGTTAGGGAAAAGAACGATGTAGGGAGAAAAATGAAACATTCTTTATAAAAAGTGTGGAAACTTTTTGGGCTTGAGTTGTTACGGTTTAAAAAGCAATTGCCATAGTCCACCCAGACCTCGGTATAGGTAACAGCGTCGGTTTTTGTTTTCTTTCAACTGATTCAATTGCTAAATTTCGATCAAACTCTCTATTTTTCATGATTAGATCGAATCGATTAGTTGATTCAATTGTAGACGCTGCTGTTGAACTTTGAACTTGTTCGCATTGACACAATGTCCATATTTTACAATCTCACCATTGAAGAAAATTGGAGGTTTGAGGAGACTATTATGGTGTGCTTCCCTGCTTTTTCTTCAATGGATTAGCTATTGGAAATAGTATATATATCTTTCCTCTGACGAAAAGAGTTTTATGCAGTTTCAAAAATGGTAAAGTAGAAATAACATATTCTTGTTTCTTTAAACTTAAGACGACTTCTAAAGGTATCTTCTAGGCTTGAACGGAGCAGAATGAGGCATTTGTTTTAGATAGATGAGACTCTGGTATAGGAAATACTTGTACATGTATCTCAACTCCTTTGCTGTGTAAAGGAGATACTTCTATCTGAGAAATTTTAATGGCCCAATTTTGCTTTAGTGATTGGTTCTGTAGTAACGGCCCACTGCCGGTAAATATTGTCTGTTTCGGCCCGTTACGCATCTCTGTCCGCCTCACGGTTTTAAAACGCATCTACTAAGAAGAGGTTTTCACCCCCTTATAAGGAATGCTTCGTTCTCTTTCTCTAACCAATGTGGGATCTCACAATCCATCTCACTTGGGGGCCAACATCCTCGCTAGCATATCGCCCGGTGTTTAGTTCTGATTCCCTTTGTAACAGCCCAAATCCACTGCTAATAGATATTACCCTTTTTGGCCCGTTATGCATCGTCGTCAATCTCACGGTTTTAAGACGCGTCTATTAGGGAGAGGTTTTCATGTCTTATAGGAGATGTTTCGCTCTCCTCTCCATACCCATAGGCTTAATTGAAGAACTGAAAACCGGTATGGTTTCGGACAGTTAATTCTACTTCCTTCAATTCTTATCTTTCATTATTACATTCATTCATACTCCTCTTCGATGTTTACACTCATCACTTGCTGTTCTTTATCCTGCAGTCAATGTAAATCCGTTTGATGAGCCCCATTCTTGCAAGTAACAGACATGTTTGTATATCTCTTGTTCCTTCGAGTTGAAAAACCTTTTATTGTTATCAACAATATGTAAACATTAAAAGATTATTGTTATTATTCTTTTACTTATTAAGTAATTCTCTGTTATATTCTTTTCAATTCTTATAAATTCATTTACATTGAATTAGCTATTTCAGCCTCTACCAAGCTTGGCACAGTTGAAGGAGGCATTCTTCAAGATTACAATGTAGCTGATGTTTCCTTAGTCATTGTTGGCCCCGTCACTATTCAAGTTAAGTGCTCTTAGAAGCACTTCAAGACAAGTAAGTAACGTGATCATATCGTAAGAGATATAGAAAAATTTTGAGACCATCATATGCTAAATCTAAATTTCAAATCCTAAACATGTAGCGTTACAATCTTGACCATGATTATTAAGATATCAAATTCTCATTTATTATATTCAATCTCAAGTAGACACGTCTTTGATAACATTGTCGTTATTGCAAGAACATTATCTTTATATGAACATAAGGACATGTCTTATCGGTTTAAAATCATTTAAAATTGTACAACTATAGGTGCATCTAATCAAAATTAACACTTATTGATTTATGAAACATTTCCTACAACAATAATTAACTCATATATTTGTTTTAAACACTATGATCTTACCAAATTCATTCACATGAAAATAATTCAAATATACAACACCTGAATAATCATCAAGTATTCGTTTTCTAGTTCATTGTCTACAATGATTGCCAATTTATTTTTTTATTACTCTTGAGGCATCTTACCTTATGTGGCGCATATCAACCAATCCAGATTGATTTAGCATCTTTCTATGTATAATTGGTTAAAGATTTTAGTTTGTAAAGGGAAAAAATTGATAATCTGAATGAAACACCAGAGGGATACGGCTACTTCTCAAATTCTTCAAAACTTTTCTTTGGCTGAAACAAAGCCCTGCTTACTGTATTATCTTTTTGGTTCCTTTGGCTGATATAGTCTTTATAAGACCCTCAAAGAACTCCTTTGTTTGAATGCAGGCAAAATAGAGTTGATGAAAATGAGCACTGAAGGGAGCAAAATTGATACCCATAGTGTTCTTCCTGACAAGTATAGAGCTAACTTGCATTTGGAGGATCCTACTGTTCAATGGAGGTATGGGAAGCTTCCCACTTATGAAAGTGCTAACCAGCTCTTTGAAGAGGGCCGAACCAAGGTTTTTTTTTTTTTTTCTTCCTCTTTCGTACAAAGAAAACTTTCTTCTCTTTCAAATCTCGTGTGTAATTTAAGTTGTTTTTGTTTATGATTAGGTGTGGCCAAAGGGATCTCTGGAAGAAACAGTGCAAAATGCTGTGAAATCATGGCAAGTGGAGATTAACAACAAGGCTAGATTACAAGATTTCAAGACCATAAACCCTGAAAAATTCAAGTTTTTTGTCAATGGTAAACAGTGTTTTATGATGAAGGATTTGCCCACTGGAACGATTAGGTCAAAACTGACTACTAATAACAAAGTTTATCCTAAATTGATACCACAAAATTTAGCCTTTTGATATGCAGGAAGAGAGGGGCTGTCAGGAGAAGAAGTGCTGGGGGACGGAAGCTTCAATGCCATGCTGAAGAGTTCTCTACCAGATGAGTATAAGTTTTACAAAGCAGCGGAAGAGACTCATGAATCTGCTCATAATGACTTCAAAACATGTTTTCCAAGAGGGTTTGCATGGGAAGTCATAGAGGTTTATTCTCCTCCTCCTTTGATTGCCTACAAGTTTAGGCATTGGGGTTTCTTTGAAGGTCCTTACAAATCCCATTCCCCTACTGGTGAAATGGTTCAATTCTACGGCATGGGAGTTCTCAAGGTAACGTCGAGATTCAATAACGCCCTTTCTTATCAAACATATTCATATTTTACGTCACGATAAAAAAACTGTTCATTTCATTTTCTACTCTGATCAACTAATCTGAATCATGAAATAAACTTATGGCCTTAAAAAATTATTATGTAATGATGATATTTGTGCAGGTAGATTCATCGATGAAGATTGAAGAAGTTCATGTTTACTTTGATCCAACAGAGCTATTTGGAGGTCTTTTAAAGGGCAAAAGAACAGCTTCTGAATCAAAAACTGCACATTCATCTGCCTCTGCCTGCCCACTCTTCAATCTCCAGAAATAGTTCCAAAAACAAGTCTAGATTTAACAAGTCTAGATCGTTAAGTTCGAGTTTGTTAAGTCTGTGTATGTCAAATCTATGTTTTGTGTGTTTGTATTGTACAAAAAATAAAGTGAGTTTGGTAAACCTATGTTGGTTGTTTGAATCCTTTGTAACCCGATATTGCTTCCTCTCAAGAATTTAAAATGCGTCAATTGGAGAGAAGTTTCCATACCTTTATAAGAATGATTCGTTTCCTTTTCCGACCGATGTGAGATCTCATAGTATGGAAGTACTAAACCATGATTTTATGCGGAATCTCATGCATGTTGTGAGCAAAGATTACTTGTCTTTATATTATTGTATAGACATGTACTTACAAAAATGATCGAGAGTCCTATTTCTTCTCATGGTTCAACTACATGAGGTTGTACTAGTCTACACGTTGGCCTAGGGTTTACGAAGATAGCGTAATCACTTGGTAGGTTCATGTACATGTGTGTAGACTGGGAGTAGAAAAATGTTATGGATCCATATCCATCTAGGACTGAAATTTTAAAGTCGTAACAGACATAATTTTAGATCTTATTAAACATCAAACCAGTGTTGCATGTGTTTGTATTCCAGTTAATGTTCTATTAATTAGTTATATAATTAATACTTTATTTAATTTTTAGAATAGTAATAAATAAATAATTAATTGAGTTATACCGTTCAATATTTATTAACTTACTTCAATGTATACTTAATTGTATTAATAGTTACCTACAATAAAAATTATAATTGAATTAATATTAATTATGGATTATATATTTGATTCAAATATATCTTCTAATGCTCGTACATGTTCATTTTACCTTTATTCTCTTACATTTGTGATATATAATTTCTCAAATCTTCTCACCAAATTAAATAAACATATTTAGTTTAACTATGTTAGATTGTTGAATAACTTTTTTTAAACACAATTGGTTCGGTATCAGAGCCAGACATTGAATGATGTGTCAGTCTTCTCGTTGTTCCCTGAAAGGGGTAGACACGAGGCGGTGTGCCAGTAAGGACGTTGGCCCCAAAGATGGTGGATTTTGGGGCGGTCCCACATCGATTGGAGGAAGGAAAGAGTGTCAGCGAGGACGCTGAGCCCTGAAGGGAGGTGGATTGTGATGTCCCACATTGGTTGGGAGGAGAAACATAACACCCTTTAGAAGGGTGTAGAAACCTTCCCTTAATAGACGCGTTTTAAAGCCTTGAGGGGAAGCCCAAAGAGGACAATATCTGCTAGCAGTGAATTTGGGTCGTTATTTTTATTTCGAACATCAATTAATGAATTTTAAACCTCAAACCAAATTGTATACATTAGTCCTATAAAATGCCCCATAACTTTGCTACTAGGTTCATCATCACAGCTTCCAATTTGGTTGAAGGAAATGGAATCCATAAACATGAGCTCTGAGGAAGCCATTATGGGTCCTGAAAAGCACAGATTTCCCTTACATTTGGAGGCTCCAAAGGTTCAATGGAGGATGGGAAAGCCCCCAAATTATGAAGCTGCTAACAAGCTCTTTGAACATGGAAGAACAAAGGTTCTCTTTTTTCATTTCTTCTCTGCCAGATCTAATATCATCTTTGTTTCTTAATTTGTTTTGTTCGTGGTAGGTTTGGCCGAAAGGAGCTCTCGAAGAAACCGTGCAGAATATCGTAAAATCAATGCACACCGAGTTAGCTTACATGACAAGATCACAAGATTTCAAGACCATAAACCCTAAAAAATTTGTAGTTTATATCAATGGTAATGCTAATTTCTTAATATGTTTCAATTTATGTGATATCCCACCTGATTGGGGAGGAGAACGAAACACCCTTTGTAAGCATGTGAAGACCTTTCCGTAGCAAACACGTTTTAAAAACCTTAAGGAGAAGCCCGAAAGGAAAAGTTCAAACAGGACAATATCTGCTAGCGGTGAACTTGGGCCGTTACAGAAAGTATGAAAACTCGAATTTAAATACGGAGGAATTAGTTTAAATCATCTCCCCATATTGTCGGTCTAAGTCGGGTCTAAAATATCATAAAATTAACCTAACTCGACTCACAAAAGCCACTAATTACTCGTAATTAATGGATGATTAAAGGATGAATTAGTGAATTTCTTGTCTTTGGTAGTGTAGGAAGAGAGGGGCTCTCAGGTGAAGAAGCAGTGAGGCTTGGAAGCTTCAATGCAATGCTGAAGAGCTCTCTACCAGAGGAATTCCATTACTTCAAAGCAAAGGAAGAGACATTTGAATCAACTCATAATGACTTTAAGACATGTTTTCCAAGAGGGTTTGCATGGGAACTTCTTGAGGTTTTTTCTCCTCCTCCTTTGGTTGCTTTCAAGTTTAGGCATTGGGGTTTCTTTGAAGGGCCCTATAAAGCTCATTCCCCTACTCGTGAAATGGTCGAGTTCTTCGGCATGGGAACTGTCAAGGTAACGTCGAGATTCAATAACGACCCTTCTTGTCAAATGTATCCCTATACATATTTAATGTCACGCTCATGAATGTTCGGGTCAGTTTGTGCACTTATCGACTAATTTGATCATAACATAATGACAATCGAACTCTAACAGCCAAAGTCCACTACTAGTAGATATTATCTTCTTTTGATTTTCCCTCCCAGACTTTCCCTCAAGGTTTTTAAAACGTGTCTGCTAGGGAGAGGTTTCCACACTCATATAAAAAATGTTTCGTTCTCCTCTCCAACCGATGTGGGATCTCACAATCCACCCCCTTTCAGGTCCTAATGTCCTCGCTGACATTCGTTCCCTCTCCAATCAATGTGGGACCCACTAATCTACACTCCTTTGGGACCCAGTGTCCTTTCTTGCACACCGCATCGTGTCCAGTGGCATATCGCTCAGTGTCTGGCTCTGATATAATTTTTGTAACAGTCCAAGTCTACCGAAAGTAGATATTGTCTTTTTTAGACTTTCCATTTCGGACTTCCACACCCTTGTAAAAGATATTTCACTCTTCTCTCCAACCAAGGTAGGATCTCACATGAGCTTACGACGTTCTAAATCCCTTCATTTAAAGATTATATTAATAACGATATTTATGTGCACAGGTAGATTCATCATGGAAGGTTGAAGAAGTTCATGTGTTCTTTGATCCAGCAGAGCTATTTGGAAGTCTTTTGAAAGGCAAAAAAACAGCTTCTGAATCCAAAACTGCTGATTCATCTGCCTCTGCCTGCCAACTCTTCAATCAACCAAAATAGCTCCACAAACACAAACACAAACACAAACACAACCAAAGTTGGTCTGAAATAAAATGTGTAATGTTATGTTATAATGTTTTTGGATTCAGTTCTTACGTTGTTATGTTTTTTAACTGTACCCTTTTTCTGTCAGTTCTTATTACATATGAATGATAATAAGTTGTTCTTGGTATCATGTTTAGTTTGTTGGGGAAATTTTTTTATTACAAATTAGAAACCGTTGTGAAAAAAAAAAAAAAAAATATATTATATAAGGGTAAAACGGACTTTTAATCCAGTTGTAATAATGAACGAACTATAAAAGATCGACTAGCATGTATGGATTATATCGAGTTAATAAATAAAATTAATTAATTAAAGAGTTTATTTAATTATTTAATTAAAATCTTTTATTTAGACACTAAAATTATTTTTGGGAGTATTTTGATAATTTTTCTATTAAAGAATATTTTTGTTAGATTTATGAAGGCGGAAGGATAATATTGTAATTTTAAATAAATTTTTTAAAATAAATAACAAAATTCATAATTTTTTTAAAAATATTATAGGATGATGAAAAAGAAAGAGAAGGAAAGAAAAAAAAACTACTACAAATCTCATTAATAATTGAAATATTATCATAATATTTTCCATTAATATAGATTAAAATATTATCATAATATCTTCCATAAATAGTTAGAATATTATTAATATTATTATTGTACTCATTTATTTTAATATATATATATATATTAAAATAAAGACTCAAAACTAATTTACTATTTAACATTTATATTTTTATTAAGATAGTTTGAAATATTATTAAATTTATTAAGATGGTTTCGTGGAATTAATTATAGTGGAACAAAATAAGTACAATCCATCTTTAATAAATAATCAATAAATAAATTTAAATAAATAATAGACTATTATTATTCAAAAACTAATACTTCAACTAAATTATTTAATTGAATAAATTAATTAGTTCATTGATTAATAGTTTTAATGCACAATTTTTTTAGAGTGGTTGAAGGAATTAAGTAAATATATCAATCATACACTCAATATATATTAACCTACCATATATTAATATTAATTATTAAAGCATTATTATCAATAAACTAACATATATATTTTTATCAATTATAAATTTAATAAAAAGTAAAATTAATTAAAATAACATAAATAAAATCTAGAAAACATGATATATATATATATATATATATGAGAAATATGAAAAAAAATTTAAACGTGGGACCACTACAGACGTAACATGGGAAATGAATTCATGGCTACTTTGAAATTAAATAATAATAATAATAATAATATTTGATAATTCAATTAATATATATTTTTTTAATTAATTCAATTATATTTTTAAATGAGATGGAAAAAAAGGAAAAATATTAAATCTAAATTACTTATGTTTTTTTATCAAAATAAAATAAAATAAAATCTAAAATAACTAATTATGAATGTAAAAAAACAATGGATCATAAATTTTAAACATATATATTAAAAATTATAGAATTATTGAATTCATTATTAATGTGTATTAAAAGAGTTTAAAAAGTCAAGGTCATAAGTCAACTTGTTTTTATTTATGTGGCCCAAGTGTGGGTTTTTGTTCTTTATATCTCTATAATTGTGTCAAACTAAATAATTTTTTTTTAGGTTAAATTAGAAGAATTTTCATTTTTAATAGATTATAAATTTTTGAATAATTGATTTTAAGCGTATTAAAAATTTTAAAATTTGAAATATATTAATAAAATATAATAAATCTTTAATTTTATCGGAAAAAACATCTGGAAACCCTAATTGGAGTTCAACTTCAATAAAACTCAACTTATATGGTTTGACTTTATGTCATGGTAATTTGAATAACTTAAAACTCTGCTACTAAGTAGAAATTTCTATCCCTTATAAGAAATGTTTAGTTTTCTCACAATCCACTACTCTTAAGGGATCAATGTTCTCGTTGACACACTGTTTCGTGTCTAGTTTTTATATAATTTGTAATAGCATGAGGCTACCACTAACAAATATTGTCAATTTTGGCCCGTTACGTATCACCATCGAACGTGGATTGTGAGATTCCACATTGGTTGGAGAAGTGTGAAAATATCTCCTTAACATAGGCGTTTTAAAACAGTGTGATTGACGACCATACCTAACGGGTCAAAACGGACAGCCTCAAACTGTTACGTAACTTCATGAAGGTATAAATTTCATAGGCTGTCCCCACAGGGGGAGTCACATCCCCTCTTGCATTTGTGTATAAAACCTCATAAGTGGCCACTATGAATCTCCACCATTGACTCCTAGTTTGGTGGAAGAAGGAAACTAAACAATGGAAGGCATTAACAACATCACTAAGGGAACCTCCATAGGAACCCATGGTGTTCTTCCCGACAAGTTCAGAGCTAACCTGCATTTGGAGGCTCCCACTGTTCAATGGAGGTATGGGAAGCCTCCTACTTATGAATCTGCCAACAAGCTCTTTGAAGAGGGCCAATCCAAGGTTTTTTTTCCTTTTCTCTTTTGTAAAAAAAAAAAAAAAGAGTTATCTTTCAAATCTCGTGTGTAATTTAAGTTGTTTTTGTTTATGATTAGGTGTGGCCAAAAGGATCTCTGGAAGAAACAGTGCAAAATGCTGTGAAATCATGGCAAGTGGAGATTAACAACAAGGCTAGATTACAAGATTTCAAGACCATAAACACTGAAAAATTCAAGTTTTTTGTCAATGGTAAACAGTGTTTTTTGATGAAGGATTTGCCCACTGGAACGATTAGGTCAAAACTGACTACTAATAACAAAGTTTATCCTAAATTGATACCACAAAATTTACCCTTTTGATATGCAGGAAGAGAGGGGCTGTCAGGAGAAGAAGTGCTGGGGGACGGAAGCTTCAATGCATTGCTGAAGAGTTCTCTACCAGATGAGCATAAGTTTTACAAAGCAGAGGAAGAGACTCATGAATCTGCTCATAATGACTTCAAAACATGTTTTCCAAGAGGGTTTGCATGGGAAGTCATAGAGGTTTATTCTCCTCCTCCTTTGATTGCCTACAAGTTTAGGCATTGGGGTTTCTTTGAAGGTCCTTACAAATCCTATTCCCCTACTGGTGAAATGGTTCAATTCTATGGCATGGGAGTTCTCAAGGTAAAGTCGACATTTATTGAAGTTTTTGTATCAAACATATCTCTATACATGTTTAATGTTAGGCTCACGAGTATTCGTGAATCATCAAATAATTGTTGGGTTATGGAATTTACTATATGGGTAAAAGGTTATTATATCCGATAAAACGGTTGAATAAACAAGAGTCTTTGTAGATGAAAGGCACAAAGTTGTTGTTATAGGGAATAGTGACGTTTTTATTAGCTTTTATTATTTCAGTTTTAGAATCACGTGAATGCTTTAGTCAATATTTCTCTTTGCATTTTCTCTCTCTTGTTCCCGTCTAGATCGAATGTGTGCGATGTTGTGCGATCCTAACAACAGTGACGTGATTCTCTTCCTTTTTATTTTTTTACCCGCCTCATTACTTTGCCAATGATATGATATTTGGACAGGTAGATTCATCAATGAAGGTTGAAGAAGCTCATTTTTACTTTGATCCAGCTGAGCTATTTGGAAGTCTTTTAAAGGGCAAAAAAACTGCTGCTTCATTTATTATCTCTGGCTGCCCATTCTCTGATGCCCAGAAGTAGTTCAAAAGAACACAAAAATGATGGTCGTTTTATCTTTATATTAAGAATAAAGAACTTTGCAACAATATCCATTTGCTTAGCTCAGCTGTTTCTTAGCAGTTCTTACGTTGTTATGTTTGTTAATTGTACCCTTTTCTGTCGGTTGGTTGGTTCTTATTAAATATGAATAATAGTAAGTTGTTTATTAACGGGAAATCAATTACTGCTAAGCAAATATTGTTATTTTTAAACTTTTCCTTCCAAACTTTCTCTCAAGTTTTTGAAACGCGTATTCTAGAGAGAAGTTTACACACCCTTAATATTTTGTTCCTCTGTACAACTGACCTGTTACGTATCACGTTAGCCTCTCGATTTTAAAACGCGTCTAATAAGGAGAGATTTTCAAAATGTTTCGTTTCTCTCTCCAACCGATGTGGGATCTAACAATCCAGATGTTAAGGGTAGTGCCTTAACACTACATTATGAAAATCATAAAAATGTGCATGTCACGAAACTTAAATTCTCGCTTGTGACTCTCGAAGTTTGGTAGCATGAAAAATGGCATTGAGAAGGCGCTCGAGACATAATTGAGTGACATTATTTCCTAGATATTTCTAGCGGGATCGCTCCTTGTTAAAACTCTAATAATCCAATTTGCTTCCTTAGCTTCTATCACTCTTTGTTTAAATCATCGTTTAAATCGAAAATGCTCGAATCGTATCGAATAGCAAGATAAACACATGAAAACCACGAAAAATCCTACAAAACTAATTACATCTTAAAATTGATAGAAAGTGCAAGTAATTGTAATATATTTAATGATAATAGACTTTATAATAAATAAAGGTTTTGTGACTTTTCAAGGACGGATCTATGTTAAGTGGACGTTTCTAACCATCAAATAAGATCTCACGAATAAGATGTTTCAAAATAAAATGGAGTGAGACTTTATATTGGTTAGAGAGAGGAACGAAACATTTCTTATAATAGTGTAGAAACCTATCAGAGCCCGTCATCGAGGGCGTTAAAACGAACAATATCTACTAGCAATTGACTTGGGTTGTTACAAATGGTATCAGAGCCAGTCACCAAGCAGTGTAGAAACTTCTCCCTAGTAGCGTAATGGGCTAAAGCTGACAATATCTACTAGCGGTGAGTTTTGACTATTACAAATGGAGTATTCACCTTGTAAGGTTATTTGCACGTGTGAGTGTCGTGTATAGAGAATTACTATGCATCCAAACCTATCCGAAGATGAAATTTGAATTTATGACTATAGACAAGATTTTAAGTTACTTCAAACACGAAATCATAGTTGTATGTGTTCACATTTCCTAACTCGAATAGTGCTAACTTGTCTGCTTAATCAGTCATGCATGCAGTAGTAACCGTCTTATTTTCAAGGGTCAAATTGGATTTTCGATTCGGTCTATAGGGACCCTCCACCTCAACAGAGACATCCACCAACTATGATAAGAAAATGTCGTTGGTTAACTAGGTTCCCCTAACTTTTCCGCACCTGATAGCAACTCCGTCAACCTAGGATGAGAAGGGTTACTACAAGTGGTATGATGAGATTTGTATTTCAACTTGGTTGATTGTCGAAAAAGATATCCAAAAGGCTAAAGGAAGAACCAGTCACTTTATGTATGGAGGAATAGGATAGGAAGATCTCAACGTAAAGCTGGCACAACTCCGTGAAACTCGGGTTAGATAGATTCACTCTCACCAGCCTTCGGTACTCGCTTCCTTTAAGGGTTTTGCACTCTAAAAAAGAAGTAATTTGATTCTTCAGTTCATCTAGTGTGCGCCCGAGCGACAATAAAAGAGAGGCGTACCGTCTTGTTTTTTAAAAAAAACAAAAGAAATAGTTACTATTTATGTAAGATCTCACATATGTTGGAGAGGGAAGGGAAACGAAAGATTCCTTTTATAATCGGACCAAATATTATCTGTTTTTGCTGATTTATTTTATTACAATTTATTTGGTTCCATCATTTTTTTCAAAATTGATTTATTTGTTTTTTCTCTCGAAATGTTACTCCTAATATATTATTAATTAGTTAGTTAATTAATTAATAGTTTCATTTAATTCTTGGAGTAGCTTAATAACTATTTAATTAATTTAATTTAATAGATTTTATCCATAAGAATGAATTGGATAAATAAATAAAAAGTAAGCATTATTATCAATAAAAATTATGATTGTATTAATATTATTTTAATACAACATTAGTTAACGATTATAAATTCAATTCAAATATATCTTTTTTATACGATCGGGATTAAATTACAATTTTAGTTTATGAATTTTTACGACGATATTCATTGAACTTAAAAAATATTGTGTATGAGCGTGTGAAAAACCAACAACTAAAACACCCAACCTAATCAGTTGCTCGATTTTGATTAGGTTGGAAATATACTCAACAACGATTGATTAAAACACTTTTGGTAAACACAATTGGTTTGGTTCCGTTCTTGGATTCATAAGATTGGATCGGTACACGACAACCGAACTCACCCATGATAATATAAAATCATAAACTTCTTAAAATTATTATTAAACTAAGATTAGATTCACTCCATAATGAGATCCCGTTGGAGAGGGAAACAAAGTATTCCTTATTAGAGAGTGAAAATCTCTCCACAGTAGACACGTTTTAAAACTATGAGGTTTGAACTGTTACAAATGGTATTAGAGCCCAGACACTGTGCAGTATGCAGCGAGGACGCTAGGCCCTCAAGGAGGGTGGATAAGAATGTGGAAATCTCTCTCTAACAGATGTGTTTTAAAATCGTGAAGTCGAGAGTCAAAGCGTACAATATGTACAAGTAGTGACCTTGAAGTGTTACACTATTTAACGGAGAGTTAACGTACGATAAAGGCCTATAAAAGGCCCCATAAGTTTGGTACTCAGTCATCATCACAGCTTAAGATGAGCTGTGAGGAAGGCATTATGGGTGGTGATAAGTACAGAGCTTCGTTGCATTTGGAGGGTCCTACAGTTGAATGGAGGATGGGAAAGCCCCCAAATTATGAAGCTGTGAACAAGCTGTTTGAAGATGGAAGAACAAAGGTTGTTTCTTTTTGTTTACCAGATCTAATATCATCTGCGTTGCTTCATTTGTTGTGTGTTCTTCATAGGTGTGGCCAAAAGGATCTGTGGAAGAACAAGTGCAGAATATTATAAAATCATTGCAAATGGAGTTTGCTTACAAGACTAGACCACAAGATTTCAAGAACATAAACCTTCACAATTTCTTATGTTCTATCAATGGTAATTCATTTGTTTCTAGCACATTTATCTTCTAAATACGTTCTTTTTTTTCACACGTAAACGATAAAAATGAATAAATAAGTCCGAGTCTACCGCTAGTAGATATTGTCTTCTTTCGGGTTTTCCTTTCGAATTTCTCCTCAAAGTTTTTAAAACGCGTCTACTAGAGTACAGTGAATATTTTGTCCTCGTTCACACACTGCCCGTGGCCTCCCTTTAGAAGGAATCTGCTAGAGAGAGGTTTCCGTACCCTTATAAAAAATGTTTTGTCTTTATTGGCACACTGTCCGGTGGCTACCGTTTAAAAGGGTATGCTTGGGAGAGGTTTCCGTACCCCTTATAAAGAATGTTTTGTTTCTCTCTCCAACCGATGTGCGATCTCAAAATTCACCTGGAGTCCACCCCACTTTAAGGTCAACGTTCTCGCTGACACACCGTCTGGAGTTTATTTATCCCACTTCAGAACTCAGCATCCTTGTTGGCACACTGCCTAGTATCTGGCTGGCACTAATACCATTTGTAACAGCTCAAATATACAGTATTGCCCTCTTTGGGTTTTCCTTTTAGAGTTTAAATGAGTCTGCTAGTGAAAGATTTCAATATCGTTATAAAAAATGTTTTGTTCCCCTCTCCAAATCTCAAAATTCACCTGGAGTCTACCCCACTTCAGGGTCAGCGTCTTCGCTGGCACACCGCCTAGAGTCCATCCTACTTTAGGGTTCAGCGTCCTTGTTGGCACACCGCCTAGTATCTAACTGGCTCTGATACGATTTGTAACAGCTCAAGTTCATAGCTAGCAGCTAGTTCTCTTTGTGCTTCCCCTTTCGAACTTCCCATCAAAGTTTTTAAACTGAGTCTGCTAGAGAGAGGTTTCAATACCCTTTTAAAAAATGTTTTGTTACCTCATCCAATTGATGTGAGATCTCAAAATTCATTTAGAGTCCACCCCACTGGCCAGCGTTCTCGTTGGCACACGGTCTGGAGTCCATCCCACTTCAGGGCTCAGTGTCCTTGTTGGCACACCGAGCATCTGGCTGGCTCTTATACCATTTGTAACAACCCAGCCTACCGCTAGCAGATATTGTCCTCTCTGAGCTTTCCCTCTTCCAAGCTTCCACTTAAGGTTTTTAAAACGCATATGGTAGGGAGAGGCTTCTATACCTTGTAAAGAATGTTTTGTTTTGTTCTCACCTCCAACCGACGTGGGATCTCACACCATCACTCGCAAATATTGTCCTCTTCGACCCGTAACGTATAGCTCTCAGCCTCACAATTTTAAAACGCGTCAACAAAGAAGATGTTTTCACACCCTTATAAAGAATTGCTCCGTTCCTCTCTTCAACCGATATAGGATCTCACAATTTCCATCTAAGTTGATCATTTAGCTAATTTATAGAGAGTTCTTATCTTTCAATCTACTAAGTCGGGTCTAACGTATCACAAAACTAACCTAACTCGATTCATAAACACCCTTAATTACATGTAATTAAATTGTATTAAGAGAAGTAGTTTACAACTATTACTCTAAATTAAACACTAAAAGATTAATTAATTAATTACAGGAAGAACAGTCTCATGTGAAGAAGCATTGAAGCTTGGAAGCTTCAACACATTTATGAAGAATCCTTTACCACAGGAATTCCATTACTTCAAACCACAAGAAGAGACATCTGAGTCGACTCATAATGACTTCAAGACATGTTTTCCAAGAGGGTTTGCATGGGAAGTCATAGAGGTTTATTCTCCTCCTCCTTTGATTGCCTACAAATTTAGGCATTGGGGTTTCTTTGAAGGACCTTACAAATCCCATTCCCCAACCGGCGAAATGGTCGAATTCTTCGGCATGGGAATTCTCAAGGTAAGGTCGAGATTCAATAACGACCTTTCTTATCAAAAACATTTCTTATAAGCACGTGGAAACCTCTCCCTAGTAGATGCGTTTTAAAACCATGAGGTTGACGATGATACGTAACGAGCCAAAACGGACAATAGGTGCTAGCAATGAGCTTAGACTGCTACACAGAGAAAATTTGTCAAAACCACCACACCTGAATGGTGTGAAAGTTCTAGATATTTGACTATAATAAAAGATCAAATATGATATATATGGTAAACTATAATTCAGTACTAAATATCCTTAACACACACAAACGTATCCCTATACATATTTAATGTCACGCTCATAAATGGTCGGGGTCGGATCAATTTGTGTTCTCGTCGACTAATTGAAATGATGTTTATTTGGACAGGTGGATTCATCATGGAAGATTGAAGAAGGTCATGTGTTCTTTGATCCAGCTGAGCTATTTGGAGGTCTTTTGAAGGGCAAAAAAACAGCTGATTCGTCTGCCTCTGCCTGTCCACTCTTTGATCAGCTGAAGTAGTTCCACAAACACTGAAATGAATAAAAATGTGTGTCTCAGACATTCACACCACTATCCATTAGTTCTAATCTTGTTTGTTTGTAGTTCTTACGTTGTTGTTATGTTTGTTCGTTGTATCGTTTATGTCGGTGTCTATTAAATATGAATGATAATAAGTGTGGTTTGCATATGATATTAAGTCGGAGCGGTCTTTACATTCTTATAAGGAACGTTTCCTTACATTCTTCAATCGATGGGATCTCACAATCTACCTTATTTGGAGTCTGCGTCCTTGTTGGCACACTATTCGGTCGGTGTCTTGCTCTAATACAAAAAAAAAAAAAAAAAAAAAAAAAAAAAAAAAAAAATAATGTTCTAAGTTACGAGAATTAAATGAGAGGGAAAGTATCTAAGAAGTGTTAATTATATTATATTTAATAATAATAAACTCTCTAATTCACATACCAATTAATAAATTAGGGAATTTCATTTATGTTTGGTATTAAAAAATAGAATGTCATTAAATTTTCATTTTAAGTGTATTAAAATAGTTTCGTCCAATAACAATCGGTATGTTAGAAAAAAAAATTGTAATTATTTTCATTTAATTCTATTTAAATAAAATTAATCTTTTCACAAAATACGAAAATTATTTAAAGAAATTATACAACATACGAAAATTATACCTTAATTTAAAATAATTTTTTTACGAATGGTCTACATTAATTTACTTATAAAAAATTTATAATTTTAATTAATAAAATTATTAGTTCTAAGTAGTAGACTCAAAAAGCTTTTTGATTCATTTTGATTATAAAATTTTAGTTTTTAAAGAATGTTGTTTCAACTCAAAATATAATTTTTTTTTGTTTGGTAATGATTTGATGATAAGATTAATTTATTTTTACCCAAAATATTTCTACTAAATTATTTAATTAGATAAACTTAAACTATTAATTAATTAATTAATTAATAGTTTTATTTAATTCTTTGAGTAGGAGTAGGCTAATAAATAATTTGATTTAATTTAAATTAGATCAATTTATCTCGAACAATATTAAAAAAAAGACGAAATATTAAATAAAACAAAGTAAATATTAAAATTGAAAAACGTCCTATATATACTACCTATGGTCTAAGAATTTAAACACAATTATCCTATGCATGCATCATGACCTTTATTTTCGATGCAGTCATCACTCATACAGGGGTGTCTTGCTGAAATAGAATTAGCACACAGTTTTAAGAAATACTCACCGTAAGTGACTCCACTATTAGAGTTAAGGAATACAAACACATGCAACTCATGATTATCGTTAAAACCATTGTAGAGGTGGCTTCCAGTCTGGACAAAATTGGATACGTAGTACTTCTTTACGCATGTGTCACACATGCGAGCGTGAGCCCCCAAGCAGTTTGCACCCCCTAGACCCATCATAATCGGGTTCGTTGTCCAGAGGTCAACAAAACCCTGAGTATCATGCGACGCATGATGATCATCATCATCGCAATGTATGCGTCCATATTCATAAATGGGGAAGTAACCCAACCCAATGTATATACACATAAAATGCTTGAAGTCCCTATAGTTTTCATCCTTAAATTATTCTTATAACACAACCCTATGCATCATTCACACATTATCCTAGGTGATATGCATGCATTGACCTTCATATGTTCATCATCATTAACATCTATTTGGGTTGTGTCTTAGAAAACTCGCCGTCATAATGCATCATAGCATTTTGTACATGCACATCATTTAGTATGGAATAACATCATATTAAGTCATTTCATCACCATGCATCTTACATCATCACATCATCATATAGTCACGTTACATAAATCATAAATGACACGTGCAAGGGTCACTAGACACGTGTAGTCGTACATAAGACAAGTCTTCCAACTGAACTGATAGTAAAGCCACTTACATAGTTGGCCTTGACCGACGTTCTACGAAATTTGTAATGACCTATGGAGGTATTCTACCAGATTAAGAACTTCAATCTAACTCAGGAAGAAAAGTACATAATGGAAAGAACAAGCTAACAAAACCTTGTAGAGGTGTGGAACTAATCGTCAACAACCCACTTTATTTATTACTATTTTCTTTTACCGTGGTTACAAAGAAAATGTGTTTCAAAGCATTGAAGAGAGAGAGATGAAGCAGTCCTATAAAAGGCCCCATAACTTGGCTACTCAGTTCATCATCGCAGCTTCCAGTTTGGTTGAAGGAAATGGAATCCATTAAGATGAGCACTGATGAAGCCATTATGGGAGCTGATAAGTACAGAGTTTTCTTGCATTTGGAGGCCCCTACGGTTCAGTGGAAGCGGGGGCGCCCAAGTTATGAGGCTGTTAACAAGCTCTTTGAAGATGGAAGAACAAAGGTTGTTTCTTTTACTCTCCCTTTCATCAACTCATCTCTGTTGCTTGATTTATTTTGTTGGTGGTAGGTGTGGCCCAAAGGATCTGTGGAAGAAAAAGTGCAGAATATGGTAAAAACATTGCAAATGGAGTTTGCTAACAAGGCTAGATTACAGGATTTCAAGATCATAAACCCTCAGAAATTCCACGTTTTTGTCAATGGTAAGTTCTTTGTGTTCTTACTTATGATTGTAATCAATTTAGGTTAATTTCATGTCTCTCTGGAAGTGCAGGAAGAGAGGGAGTCTCAGGTGAAGAAGCAGTGAAGCTTGGAGTCTTTAATGTATTGCTCAAGAACTCTCTACCAGAGGAATATCATTACTTCAAAGCACAGGAAGAGACATTTGAATCAACTTGTAATGACTTTAAGACATGTTTTCCAAGAGGGTTTGCATGGGAACTTCTTCAGGTTTATTCTCCTCCTCCTTTGATTGCTTACAAGTTTAGGCATTGGGGATTCCTTGAAGGACCTTACAAAACCCATTCCCCAACTGGTGAAATGGTCGAATTCTACGGCATGGGAACTCTCAAGGTAAAGTCGACATTCTGTGCCTTTATGCGTATTTAACATCGGGTTTATGAATGTTCGGGTCAATTTGTACTCTCATCCACTAATCTAAATCAAAGTTTTGATGTCCTAAATCCCTTCATTCTTATCTTTTCACCAGCTTCATGTTATATAATCTTGTATAATAGTGATATTTGCGCAGGTAGATTCATCAATGAGGATTGAAGAAGCTCATTTCTTCTATGATCCAGCAGAGCTATTTGGAGGTCTTTTGAAGGGCAAAAAAACTGCTACTGAATCAAAAGCTGTTGATTCATCTCCCTCTAGTTGCCCATTCTCCAACCTCCAGAACTAATTCCACAAACACAAAAAAAAATGTCTGAAATAATATATATATACATATATGGAGAATAAAGAACTTTGTAGCTCAGCTATGGGTTAACAGTTCTATGTTTGTTAATTGTATCCTTTCTGGTGCATATTAAATAATATGAATGATAATAAGTTAGTTGAGCATGCTCACTTCCACGAATTACTATCATTATTTATGCATGTAATATTTGCATGCCAAATACCCGTCTCACCAAAATAGAAATACCATGAAAGGAATTTACAACTCAAGGCTCGAGTATACATCAATATTGCCTACAAAATTTAAATCACACCATTGACTTATTTGTTAAGTTTGAACAATTGTCGCAGAATTGTTGCCACAAGAGTGCGATTGTAACAAATGGTACCAATCTCATTAAGTAACCATTCCCAAGGAAGAAGGAAGCAAGGAGACTCTAATAAATTATATATTAATTTGGAAGAAGGAAGCAAGGAGACTCTAATAAATTATATATTAATTTGAAAATGAAAAAGAGAAGAATTGTTAATAGTATATTCTGGATTCTTTGATACAAAAATTAAATTAATGATTATAAAAGCTACAACTGCTCTAATGCACAAACTTTAAAAATTATTATACAAACATGATTGTGAAGTAAATATTGGAATAAACCACAATTAAAGAAAGACCTCACTTCGCCGAAGGTCTGCCTTAGGGTCCATTCCATTTTGGCATTCGTCCATAAGAGCTAAACTTAACATTTCAGTACAGAACTGATCGTCTGGTTTCAGCCACAAAGCCTGATTCACAAACAAAGAACATATTACGGAAAAATCAGATCCATGAAGCCTCAAATCAAATATTATGCACAAATTCTCAGTATTAACGTCCTTTCATTGCATGAAAATGGCAATACCATCAGACTACATTGTGTTACAGACTAGTCCATTAACGTTTTACTGCATCTGATTTCATAATTCTGATGTCCCCAACATATTAATATCAATGGTCTCTTATAACTCATATAATTGTCAAAAACAAAAAAAAAAATCCATTACAACAAATAAGTCAAATTTGTAAGGTAAGTGTGAGATACTACATCGGTTGGAGAGGGAAACGAAACATTCTTTATAAGAATTTGGAAACCTCTCACCAGCAGATGCGTTTCAAAAACCTTAAGGGGAAGCCCAAAAAGGAAAACCCAAATAGAATACTATCTGCTAACAGTGGACTTGGGTTGTTACAAATGGTATTAGAACCAAACACCGGGCGGTGTGCCAGCGAAGACGTTGGACTCCGAATGGGGGTGGACACCGGACAGTGTGCTAGGGAGGACACGGGGCCCCGAAGGGCCGGGTGGATTGTGAGATCACACATTGGTTGGAAAGGAGAACAAAAACAAATGTTAGTGAGGACGTTGGGCCCCGAAAGGGGGATAAATTGTGAGATCCCACGTTGGTTGGAGAAGGGAACAAAACATTCTTTATAAAGGTGTACAAATCTCTCCTTAGCAGACTCGTTTTAAAAACATTGAGGAAAACCCGAAAGGGAAAGCCTAAAGAGTACAATATCTGCTAACGGTGGGCTTTAGCTGTTACAATAAGAATGCATAATAGTCACGAAACTAAAACCAACTTACCTTATGGTAATATATAATGGCTGCAGTAAAATGATCCTGCAAAACAGGACAAATAGAATTTTATTTTAAGAACCTTAGACACAAATATAGAAATGCGTAAACCAGATACTAGTGTTTGAAATATTCAAGTACCTGCAAATGATAAGTATACGCAAGGCCAGCATAAGTGCTAAGGTTTCTTGTCGATAAGGCAAGTGCCTTATCATAGTACACGATTGCTTCACGGTACATCCTGGCACAAAAACAAATAGTGTCAACCAAATTTGAATGAAGCCGGTAATAAATGCACCAATATAAACATGTTCCATAAACTTATGTACAAAATATAATTCACAGATAAACAAGGTATTCAACATTTGTTCAACAAAATCTTTCATAGGAATATAGGGAAATCATCTGAAAAAAACATCTCAAATGAAAAAATTAAACCAGTGATAAGTTTTTTAAATAAATTTTACAACCATACTTTAGTTTTCGGTACGAATGGGCGAGATTAACCACAGTAGGCTCCCACATTTCACTCAAAGGAGATGGGATACAGGCCAGAGTTTTCTCAAACCACCATGCTGCTTTATTGTACCTAAGCATAAAATAGTCACTTACATCAACAATTAAGATGAAACCATCAAAGAGTAGAAATTAAGACAACACCAAAGTTCTATGATCTTGTTTTGTACGGTAATCTCAATATACATAAAAATGAACCACTATCTGAGCCAGGAAGCAGACCTTCAAACAAAATTATTGAGTGAAAAATCAAGATATAGATAGAATAAAGAGAAAAATATAGATACTCTTTCATGTCATAAGCAACGACTCCAAGCTCATTGTAAACAAGAGGATCTGATGAACAAATTGTCTTTGCCTGCACAAAAAACTGAACAAGAAAAGACCATTCAGACCTTAACATTTTGAGAGACAACAAATGAAAAAGAAAACTATTCAATTTTCTTTTTTTTTATCAGTAAGAAAATGTAGGGAAGACCAAAGAGGGCAACCAAGAACCGACATATACAAGACATGAATGAGATGTTGTAACAGCCCAAGCCCACTATAGATATTGTCCTCTTTGGGCTTTCCCTTTCAGGCTTCCCCTCAAGCCTTTTAAAACACGTTTGTTAGGGAGACGTTTCCACCCTCTTATAAAGAATGTTTTGTTCCCCTCTCCAACCGATGTGGGGTCTCCCCCCCTCGGGGGCCACCGTCCTTGCTGGCACTCGTTCCTCTCTCCAATCAATGTGGAATCTCACATATGTGAACAGATAATTAAAATCAATATATTTGGATGAACCTTCTTTGTCATTCCTAAAACATTTCAAACTAGGTTTTGATGCAAATCTTAAATAATATTATATTCTCAGGATTCTGCCATCATATAATATGAGGCCTAAAGGTTCTGAAAATACATAAGGAATTGAGAATAAGAAAGAAATATTCATGCCAGGTTTGTCAATGATGGCATGAGGTTTAGGAAATACCTGCTCAGCAAGCTTGAAGCTGTGAGTTCGCATATATTCCATACCAATGTATAATGTTGGTAAATGACACCTGGAATAAAAGAATATCAAGATTCAACCTGTAGAAGGGAATTTCATGAAATAAGAGAAACTTACAAATGAACAACCACACAATTTTTACAAAATGATAAAAAATCAAAATTTCCATCATTTATCATTTAAAAAACTAAACAGATAATAAAGGGATTGCTTAATAACCTAAATAATTTCACACCTTTTGCTACCAAATTTTAAAAACAAAACATAAAATAACTGAAGAATTAAAAAATTAATTACCCAGGAAACAATCGAGCACCAGTGCGATAGGCAGACATGGCTTGATCACCCTCTTCTTGAGCAGCATAAGCGTTACCATAACCTATCCAAGCAGGTGCAAATGTTCCGTCCAGACTTGTGGCTTTGCTATAGAAAACAATAAATAATAGATATCAGAAAAGAGTTTGTATTGGAAATATCGAACTCCTTATTATGAAATATGTTTGCAACGTAACACATGAGAAATGGTTGACTCAGAAATATCCGAGCAAATAAGACTTGTTGCAAAAGATAAAAATGGGCAAAGGTGGACAAACGGGTCATCATCAAGAAACTTTGAAGTTTTCAATAGTATCATATCCGACTAGAATCTGTTAAACCTCCAATTACAAAAGTATATTTAGAAGAAGAAAAAAAGGAGCGTAAAACAGTCACATTCACCTGAAATAGCGACGCGATTGATCATACTTTTTGATACAGTAGTAATAGCAACCAACGGCAAACCATGACAAAGCCCTGAAATGATATCCAAAATAAGTGATGAACAAATAGCAAAGGGAAGTCCAAATCTAACAATATTATGGGTGTGATCCCAAACTTATCAAATCATGCTTCATCCAAGGAAAGCTAAATCCTTCACTTTTCCATGAAATATTTACTTCAAATAAGATATTTTGAATTTTTCACCAACTGAAAAATATAAAGTTCAGCTACACAAAACACTCACTTTTGAGGATAGTCCTTGACCAGGTTGCATGCCATTAGATAAAGTTCATTCGAATGTCCAAGCTCCATTGCAGCCGCTAAATGTACCAGTGTACTTTTCAAATGGAAGGGATCTTTTTCAAGGAGACTGTAAATGGAAGGGGGAAAACAAATAAATAAATAAAAACCCAGGTAGGAAAAAAAGAAAGGATAGTTCTAACAAAACCATAGGAATATATTGATCTAGTTTCCGAGATAGTTATAGACTTACACAGAGGTAAGTTCAAAGCATTTCTGATATTCACCACATTGATGGTAGTATTCAGCTTTGCAAGCTAAAAGATCGGTGTTAGTTTTTAAAGTTCGAGTAAATGATGGATCGTAACTTTCAGAATTACAACTTTCCCTTTCAAGTTCTTTGAATCTCGCTTCAATGATATTTTCTTTATCATACTGGAGAACAAGAAAAGAAACAAATTAGTGAGAATTTTACAACAATTAAAATGAGTATAGTAGAAATTTGTTCAGAATTCATTGCTCGTAATAGAAGAAAAATAAGCTGCATCCTTCTTACCTTCTTTATTAAGCATGCATAAAATGATGATAGCCATCCATCTTCAGGACCAAATTGCAATGATAAAAGTAGACTTGATTCTGAAATTTCACATCATATAAAAGTAGATTATTAATAATCCTGACGAAAGACGGGGGCGAGATTGAAAAATAAATGATAAGTTAAATATTTCATCAATGAAAAATTGACAGAATACATATAAATATCAAAAAGTTCACAAGGTGTAAGCTTCAGTGTGTTTTTAACAAGGTGTAAGCCTCTTATGGTTCAACGAAGACGCAAGTCTCGAGGCTAAACGTTAGAATATTGCCAGAGGGCATAAACCTCAATAGCTTTTTAAAACGTTAAATGCGTAGTATTGAGGTTTACCTTCATCACAAGTCAGCATGTGACTTTCTATTAGGCACTCCAAAGCCTGGACAAAAATGGACATAAAAATGGTATCTATTAAAAGAATGAAACCAAAACATAAATAAAAAAGTTACGTTTCTCTTACAAATTAATGGCTACACCAAAAAAGGAAGGAGAGATTTTGTTGCCTGATCTTTGAAAAAGGACAAGTCATTAACTAAACAGGAACACTAATTTTCAGCTTCTAAAACTATGACATACAAGAATGGTAACAGTACGCTAAGCTGAATACGTTCAGCAATACCAAAGTTCGGCAAAGAAACATATTTACCTCATAACATAGAGGGTCAGCTTTGATAGCAGCTTTATACCTAAACACCATTTTCAAAAAATCATAATAAATAAATGACATCATTCATTAATTTGAAGTTTCACAGTTTAATAACTCTGTAGGTTCTGGTTAAGGCGCTCATGGAGGTAAAAATGTGTTCATAAACTCACCAAAGTCGAGCCTGAGTGCGATTTTCCAGAGCTTCATATGCCTTGCCTCTTAAAAAGCATGTAGCTGCGGCTATCTGTTACAAGGTAGGAAAACAGAGAATCCCATTGTGAAACTAATGATCTAACCATCCTGAAAGTCTTAAACCGAGGGTGTTCTTTTAAAATAAGTTGATATGATGTAACATAACAGTACATTAATCTCACGATCCTCGGAATCTTTGTCGAGGTACATGCCACTGTGATCCTTATTATCAAGAACATTGCCATGCTCGTCCACTTTGGCATCACCAAGCATCATGAGGCATTGGTCCCACTCCTTCAATTCCTCCTGGCCAATCAAAGATTTATAAACGAATGACATTTATTAAAAACAGAAGATCTGACTACATGCCCAAAATGTCTTATCCTGTGTTCCTCATCTCTGAAGAAACTGAATTTCCGGTAATCAAATTTTCCTACTGCAAACAACTGATCCAATTCCCGCTATTCCCACACAAACACAGCCGCGTTCAGAGACCCACAACATCATAAACAGAATTCACAAGAAAAACCCCTAACACATCAAATCAAAATCCATACGAAAAAACACAGGAGGTCTAAAATCAACAGAGAAAAAAAAAACACAGATAAACAGTGAAGTTCCAAGTAAGCTTACGAGACACTTGGCAGCAAGGTAGCGAAACCGCGGATCGCGGAGGACGATCTTGGAGGCATTAAGGAGGTGAAACGCACGACGAAAATGGCGGCCAAGAAAGAGGGCCTGCGCCTGCATGTAAATGTCGGCAGGGTCCTCAGTGAAAGCGGCAACTTTGTCAGCGAAGAAAATGGCGGATGAGTAGAGATGCTTGCTCACGCAGTCCCTTACTACGCCTCGGAGCTTCTCGATTTCTTCCTCCCTCATTCTCATGGATTTTGATAGCTCAAAAGAAGTGAGATTTGTCGAACAGTAGAGAATTGAAACGCCGAGTTCCTCCGATGGGGTTTCGACGGTCTGAAATCGAGAGGGAAAATTGAAGAGAACAAAATTGGGCGGGAGGCCGTGTGTGTCTGTGTTTATGCGCATGTGGTTTCTAGTTGGGCTTATAATGGGCTCTGAACTTCAATTCACAAGTTTATTATTAAAAAAAAAAAAAAAAAAAATACTACATTTATGACAATTTCTAAATAATAATAATAACAAAATTAATTATTTTATTTTTATTTTAAATCTCACCTTGTGAATGAGATTTAAAAATTGGTAATGTTATATTAGATTATTTTATTTCTAATTCAATCTTTTATCTTATAAATAAATTTTGAATTACATTCTACTTAATATACTTTCAATTATTTAAATTTAGTATTATACCAAAGTTAAATTAAATAATAATAATTTCACGTCAGAAAATAAAGGTTCCAAATAAATGAAAACGGGCTTGATTTGCATGTTCATCAAGCTTTCAAGTTTTGAAACTGTCACCTAATCTCCCAACATGCTAAAAAATCGAGAGCCGCTTAGGAACTGGACAACCGGAGGGAGCTTCCTTCTCGAAAGAGGATAGGCTGGTCAAACAAAAACAAGGCATAACGGGCTCTCCCTACACTCCTAATGGCATCGACTAAATTTAAAGATTTATGAAATGTAATGGGAATAATAACAAAAATAATAGGATACAAATCAAAGTAAAAGGGACCAAAATGATAATTTTTTACCGAAATAGATAGGCTAAAAAGTAATATAGGTTCACAGCTCAAAGAGCCATCATAACTGACTTGAACAACATATGAATGAATATGAGAGTTCATCAACATCATTTATCATCATAGGACATCATGAATGCTTATACAGATCAAAGGGGTAGTAGAGGCTAAAATGGTGGACATTTTCCATGGAAACTTGAAACCAAGATGCTAATAATGACACAACAGCAACCACGAACCAATCATGTGGCTAAGGTACTCCTCTTTCTGTAATGCAGCAAGATTGAACGTCTTGGGGATATATATGTATCTTCCTTTTTCTTCATAACCATCTTCAAGGAAAAAATATATTACATTACATGAAATCGAAAATCATCTAGGCAGATTACCAAAGTTAGCTCGAGCAACATTTGATTCTGTTTAAACCCGATTCGTCTTTGATGTTTATTTTCTCCCCCTGGGCAGGGACAGAGGTAGCAGAGCCATTTTCTCCGCCTTCAACCGCCTTCTTGCTTACAATGTGATAGATCTGAGTTAGGACCTCAGCGAATGCTTTCTCGACATTGACTGCTTCTAGTGCAGAGGTTTCTATGAAATACAGTGATTCCTTCTCAGCATACGACTTTCCATCTTCGGTTGGAACAGCAACAAGGTGGCGAAGATCGGATTTGTTTCCAACAAGCATCACAACGATGTTGGAATCTGTGTGGTTCTTCAATTCTTTTAGCCACCGATCGACGTTCTCGAATGTTGCATGACGAGTGACATCATATACAAGGAGTGCACCGACTGCCCCACGGTAGTAGGCACTGGTGATGGCACGGTACCTATAGACACAGAACCCATGTAGATCTGAACAGCTCATTTAATTTAAAGAAAACTTGAGAGATCTCGCACAATCAGTCTACCAGAATCTTATTGATGAATGATGAAGCCATCTTATTAACTATTAGAAAAAAAGTTTCAATCTACTAATCAACATCCATGAGCATCATTAAAGGTATAACAAAAACAAATAGTAAAATCATAGTTAATCGAGAGTTGGAAAACACATCAAGAATTGCAGATCATTTCATTTCCTTTGTCAGATGCTTATTTTGTGGAAGGGGGCAGTGGCACCTTTATATCTTCTAGGCAATCCATCATAGAAGCTTCAGTTTTTATGAGAGATTGGGCTAATTAGACAAAACCAAGAAAAGTTCATAATAAAGTGACTAGGAGCGACGACCTTACTAGAACAAGATCTGTTCTTTAGGGTTGTACCATGGTGTCATTGAGTTCGAGAGAGAATAGTAAGCCCAAGAAACTATGAGAAAAATGTAACAGCTCAAGATTCCATCGGTTGGAGAGGGAAATGTAGCATTCCCTGTGAAAACTTCTCCTTAGCAGACACATTTTAAAACCGTGAGGCTGACGGCAATACGTAACTGACAAAAGTGGATAGTATCTACTAGCGATGGGTTTGGACAGTTACACAAAAGTTTCACACATACTAAGAAATCCAGCAGATGGCATAGTTTCTCTTGTTAGAAAGAGACTCTAAACTACTTCTAAGTCATTATTGTGTTCAATGATCCTGCTAACCCAGAATAGAAATTTCATTGAAATAATTTTTTCTTTTTCTTTTTTTTTTTTTTTCCTCCAGGAGATATTTTGAGAAACAAATCAAAAGGTTGAGGAGCTACAATGCATGAAAGAGAATTTCAATATATCCCCCATGGAAAACAGGAGACGAATTCCTGTAGAAGGAAGCCAGATACCTTTATACTTTCTCGGGAGACAGGGGAAAGAATAATTGGAAGAATCAAAACTTTCTGTTGCTAATTCAAATTATAAGATATTTGAAAATGAAATGGCTCAGGAGAGCACACGATCTGCGAAACAGAAGCCATTATCTTCCTCAACAAGAGTCCGCTCAGGCAATACCGAGTCCCAACTACTTCACTAACATCTAATCAATGAATTCTTCAATGCCTTCTGAATCTAAGCTTTTTTAGCCATCATCAACCAGCGTTATTACCCTTCCAACCATGAAAGTTGAAGAACAAAGCCTTAACATATCGCAGTAAGAAGACATCAGAACCAACTTCGAAAGCAATAAAACACTCGGTTGAACCATAAGAACACAAGCTTGATAAGAAAACACCTCCCATCAAACAGATCTAGGTTATTACAGCCCGCTCGGCGAACCAGAACATGCTAATTAACCAAACTCAGAAACCAAAACACTCAACCAACACAGAAGACAGTAAGCAGCAACCATAATCCAAAGCGCCAAGAAACAACTCAGACAGAAAGCAAAGGAAGGAAAACCAAGGAGATTGCAAGAAACGAAGATAAATCAAGATGAGAGAAGAAAGAAAACCTTTCTTGGCCAGCAGTGTCCCAAATCTGAGCTTTAATAACTTTACTATCGACCTTCAAAGTCCTGGTGGCGAACTCTACACCAATGGTGGATTTGGACTCGAGGTTGAACTCGTTCTTAGTAAATCTGGACAGCAAATTGGACTTGCCGACGCCGGAATCCCCAATCAGAACCACCTTGAATAGGTAGTCGTAATCATCATCAGCTCTGTAACCCGCCATTGTTGCTTCGATTTACTTCAAACTTTACGAGGAAGAAGAAGAAGAATCGAACCAGAGAGAGAGAGAGAGAAAATCAAGTGGGAGGAAGTGCGTGAAATCAATAAAAGAAAGGGAAGTTGTGAAGGAAGGTCCACGTTTGCTTATTCTGGACCTGCACGCTCCTTTCCTTAATTATTGGTTTGATTGGGGGATTATTGGTTAGTCAACTTGACTCTGAGTCACGGTTGACCTGAGCGACGTATGTTCAACTCTCTGACCTTATTCTTCATAGAATATTCTAGAAAACATAAACAATGTAAGGTTTAAAAAATGTTCTAAAATCAATATAAAAAAAAAGAATTGTAACATCTAAACAGAAAACAATAATCATAAGTATTAAGAATGTTTGATTAATCCATCACACCTAAATGATGTAAAAGTTATCTCATTTATAATTAAATAAATTATAAGGATATGGAAAGAGTCATGACAACGGCCCCTGGGGCGTCAAAGCCACACTGGCGGTGGAGAAGAAAGGATTAGGGTTGTTAAATTGAGAGGCCCTCATAACATAAGAATGTTTCATTAATCCATCACAACTAGTTTTATTTATAAACAAATAAATTAGAAGAATATGTAAGATGTAATAAATTGAAAAATATCTTGAGTAATTAGGTAAATATTAGATATTTGCCTTATAATAAAATATTAAATATAATATATATGGTAAACTATAATTTATTATTAAATATCTTTAACAAGTATTCAATTCTCAACAATAATTTAATATAGGATAACCTAGTTTTACACATTTCTCGAGTAATACAATGGTGTTATTATATGAAACGAGGCTAAACATAACAAAAATGAGTTCATATGTTAAATGGGACGGATATTAGGTAGGGTTTAATTTTCGACATTGTTAAGACTCTCAAACAGATAAATGACAGTATGAATGAATTGAGATTACATCTAAATAAGAGAGATATTGAGCGTACTCAGTATAATTTATTTATTTAATTATTTATTTATTTTTCTAATTTACTTCCAAATCACTCCAAATGAACATTCTTTGGACTATAATAACTGTTTCATAACGGTCTCCAAATATTTAAACAAATCACATTTTGACCCCTTTAAATATTCTATTTTGCATTTTCCCCCAACGTCTTCAATCAATCTAAAAAAGGCGCGCTCACGATACCTTCGTACGCTTTCAACACTTCGTCTTCGTCGAGAAGTTTCTCTTCTCCATCATCTCTCCGATGCCAACCTCTGCCGATTCTTCTTCTTCTTCTTCTTCTTCTTCTTCATTTCTTGATTGCGCTACTCCGAGGAGTCTGAGCGTTCAACTCGTGTCTAAATCGGCGTCGGATCGCCTTCTCGACAAGTTCTTCGATGCCTCGAAATTCAATTTCGATTACGAACAGAGTAGTTTGTGGTCTCCGCCGATTCCGCGGCGAGTGTTTCTGGATTCGCCGGATGATGTTTGCTCTGGTTATGAGGTTCTCTCGAAGCTTGAGAATGTGAAGAAGGCTTGGAGGAAATTTATTACTTGTTTCGGAGTAAGTGCTCTCACGATCTCATTGTGATTTACGTAGTGATTGCTCTGTTTCGTTTTATTCTTTTCGAAATCGATTCGCTATAATGTGAAAGAACCTGCAGTAGATTCAGGATTGTTTGAGATATCGTGAAAAAATTGCGTTCTATGCTTGAAACAAACGTATTCACAGAGAGTTTTTATTCAGGCGAACGAGTAATCGAAGAGAAAAGGAAACAGAAAAGCTATATTTACTTGCTCATAATTGTCGAGGTAAAGAATTAGAATCACACATAAACCGCTATTGTTTCTTTATTGATTATAAGCATGATTTTCTGTTTCAGTCTACAAATACGAACTTCAAAAGTGTATGAGCTTACTTGTATATATCCGTCGTGGTTATATGCATATGAATGTGGAAGTTATCTCGTTATTGTTGTTTGATTCTAATTGGAAATTTCTGGTGTTTATTGCAGGGATTTTGGTGATCTTGGAATCATGGATTCCACCTTACAACTTTTGAGCAATTCTCTCCCATTATGATCCGCGATTCAAAATGATTCGGGAAAAAAAAAGAAGAAAGAAGAGAAATTAGGCTTCTCTTATGAGTTTCTGTTAATTGTGTTCTTATCATTGAAGAAAGATAAATAAGAAATCAAAATTCACAAATCCTATAATTTTACTTCCATTTGTCAAAAATATGGAAAATATGAAGAATATTCACATTCTTTGGCTTCTCATTTTGCACCGAAGAATTTGAATTTGGTATATACAGTTGTCCTTCGATCTCAGACATGCTCAGTACTGTTGCAACTGCAAGGGGATGTTTAATGCAGAAGAACGAAAGGGAGATTCAGAAAACTCTGCAATTGTCTGGGCAGGTAAGGCCAGAATATCTGCCTTTGCTTTTTGGTTAAGCTAAAGCACATTCGGAACAGCCACCTACCTACACCATGCACTGCTTTTTGCTTTTTCTTCTGATTATAATCCTCATTTTGTATATTGTAAGCTTGGATTAGATTCCTTTCAATTTGTACTCCTTTTCGTTCCTCATACATATTCATACATAAAATGTTCACTAGTGCTGTTGGTGAGTAGCTAGATTAGGCTTACTTTTTTTTGTCTTTTTACTTTTGTGCTCTCTGATGTCCTTGAATTCGGTTCCCAAATTGTTACACACCCATTCGGACACTTCCTTCGGGCAAGGTTTATTCGATTTCATGATAAGAACATTCCCATGCTTCCACCTAACTGTGATTCATACTGTGGAGCTAAAATTCCAATATATTTCTTTTAGGTAACCGAGTATGAACGAGAAAATGGCAAAGAAATGCAGTTAAAAGATAACATGTTTAATAGAAATGGTTCTCTCTAAAACCAGCTGTTCAACGTAAGTCCTCTCAAAAAGGAAGAAAAGGCATCCAGTGTTGTTACAAATTGAAAATTTGAACTCAAAAAGCTATAAACACGGTAGCTTGCTCTCCTAACCTGACCGACGAACAACGTTTCAGCTACCACGCCTTGGGACAATAACCCAGCTAACATATAAACCTGACTTTATCTGTTAAATCTATGGTTTTGTGGAAGTGAAAAAATGAACATCGAAGAAGACGCATAAAAGAGAAGGCGTGGAGATTCAGAGTCTCAAGATGATATTATGTGCTCTTACAGTGAAAGAAAGCTAAAGTGATGATACCTAAGATGAGTTAACATAAGACTTGAGAAAATCCCTAGGCACCAAAATTGAGAGGGAGCTCTTTGGCACCATCGAAGTATAAATTAAACTGAGCGAAAAGGTTTAGAAACCGAACAGACCCAGTTCGCTTACTTTCTCCTTCTCGAAGGTCTCGAAGTACTGATAAATGATTGTGACTGCAAGTAAAATTCCAGTTCCAGAACCGATTGCTCCCATGAAATCAGCCAGCACAGTCAGTGCACCAATGCACATTCCTCCAAATGCAGCAGCGGTCGGTATGTAACGGTTCAACTCCTTCTGTAAGTTAGATTCACGGTGTCCAGGCATAACCATTTGTTGTTCCTGCAAATCAAAACAAGGCAATATCAAGAATCACTATTGAATGTTACTTCAGATGATGAACTACTACAATGGGCAGACTTTTCTTTTGAAAAGCTGGAAGGGGCGTAATTTTATCTTCGTTCAGGATCAGGTAAGTCATACCTTCAGCTGCTTAGCCACATCTTTGGCAGAGGATCCAGAAACTTCAATCCAAGTTTTTGAGAAGAGTGCACAAGCTGATAACATGAAGACAAGATAGAACAAAGCATGGAAGGGATTGGCGGCCATATCGGCTAAGCTGCAAGAAGAAACGCTACATATTACAAAAAAGAACATAGGCATTATGTTGTACTTTTTTTTTCTTTTTGAAACTAAAAATATCACCTTGATGGTGGGGTGATGTAATAAGCAAGACCACCAACAGGGACAGATTGACCATTTGAGTATTCAGATTCCTTCCATATACCCAGAAGATTCACCAGGAAGTTTCCACTGTACTTCCTGTACAGCAACTGCAAGCACAATTCCACGCAATCAGTTAGGAGGCATTGGCTAAGTATATTGCAGCTGTTCATGGAAGGACAAAATGTAACATACCTGAGAGATAAAGTAAAGGTTGGAAACAAGAGCAGAGTGAAGGATGATTGGCATGTTGGAGGTGTAGAAGAGCTTAATTGGATAAGAACCCTGTTGCCCACGGGAATTCTTGGACCTCACTGGCAGAACCACACGGAACCCTTGGAAGTAAACAACAATTAAGAAGATCAGAACTGTAGCAAGCAGATTTGTCACATTGGGAAGGTTCTGTCGATAGAATGCTTCCCGCAATGCCCGAACTTTGTCCGTTCGGGTAATCAGCAGATGGAACAACGCAATGACTGCTCCTTCAAATTCAGCTCCTCTTCCACTGTTAATGGTGGTTGGACTAAAAGCCTTCCAAATAATGTTCTCACTTCAAAATCCATCAATGACAATGTGATCAGACAACACAAACTCAACGAGAAAGGATAACAGAACGGAAAGAGAACTTACCACATGTTGGTTGCTATAAAGAGGGAAATTCCAGATCCTAAACCATAACCCTTCTGGAGAAGCTCATCCAAACATATGACAACAATACCAGCAAAGCAGAGCTGAACTATAATAAGAATAGCATTACCCACACCAAGTTGGCTAACGCTACCATACATTCCCGAGAGAACATAAGCAACTGCCTCACCAACGGCTATCAGGATGCCCAACAATTTCTGTGCACCATTTCTGAAGGTGGAAAATAATTGGAAAAAATGTATGCATGTCAAATTAGAATTCAGATGATGTCGATCAGAAAAGAAATCAAATTAGCAGTATGATATCAATGTGAAGATAAATGCATTTATAATAAGTTTGTAGAATAATAACATTTAGGAAGACAATAGAAAACAAATAAACAAAATAATATCATCGTACTAAACAAACAAAAAATGCAGCCAGTGCTTCATGTTATCATTGTTCACCAATACATAACTTACAGAAAGTAAAATATAGCATGCACCCAACTTCAACTACAAACTAAAGCTTTGAAAAAAAAAAAAAAAAATCTAATAACAGAGAAATTAATGTAGGCTATGTTTTGAAAACATTTGTAAAAAGTAGATTAAAAAATGTTAGAAAACAAATTTCTCTTTCAATACAGAAAAACTAATGTCGGGCACGACTGAAAATGGAACATCTATGGGAATAATCTTCGCCAAATCCAACAGAAGGATGCATGATTGTCAACCATACTATTTAATTTTCCATTAAGGACTCAAAAAATCAGGAAGCGTGGTAAATCGGAACTTACAAGAGAGCACGGTCTTCCCGGACATTGTTGTCGACTTCAATAATCTTGGACCCGACAAGGAGTTGCATCACCATCCCAGATGTGACAATCGGGGTGATTCCAAGCTCCATGACAGTACCACGATTAGAAGCGAGGATCACACGCATCCAGTAAAACGGATCTGCGCCCGTCGTGGAGTGAATACCATAGAGAGGAAGCTGACTGCATACCAAGAAGATGAATAGGGCGATGACGGTATAAATAACCTTCTCTCTAAATGGAATTTTCCGATCGGCACTCTGCACTTCCGGGAGAAATGAAAGGAACGGCCTAACCAGATGAAGAACTCTAAATCCACCTCCCATCTTCCTTCAACCAACCTGTTATCAACAACGCTGCATCACAAATGGAAAAAAAATGTCCATAATTCAACATTAAAGATCTCCATTGAACAGATCTACAAGCCACAGATAGATAATTCCAGATCTCTACCGATTCCACAGAATACAATAAGAAAACCCTAATCGCTGTTATATGCAATCAAATCATGGGACATGCAGAAGCCAATAGAGATCTAGAAATTGAAATCGATACGAATAATCACAGGAACGAGAGAATTCGATGAAATAAATGGCAGAGATTGAGAAACAAACCCTGACGCGGCTAGAAGAAGAGTCAAACGCGACGGAAAATCGCAAGGATTGATTGAATTGTGAATGAAATGAAGATATTAAAACTTATAAGGCAGCCGCCTTCTTTGAAATCCGTTCGGGATTGGAAAATTGGAAATGTTCAGAGATGGAGACGGGGCGAGCCCATTAAATCCGGGTTCGGCCCAATGTTCAACCCAGTTTGGGCCCAAAAAGCCCACAGTATAAATAAATGCTCTGGTTTTTTCTTTTCTTTTTTTAAATATTTCAACACTATTTAAAAATTCAAACTTATCCACTTTGAACTTAAACTATCGTAGCTTTGCTTTGGGTTTCTTCACAATGTCTTGTATCAATAGAATGAGAGAGTATTCTTAGATTATAAACCCATGATCATTCTCTAAATTAGTCGATGTGGGACTTTCATCCAATACGAGCAACTCAAAATGAGCTCAAACATTGCTAGAGATCAATGTATTATTATATTCACGACCCTTTTTGATCAATCAAGATAATTAATGAAAAAAATATAATATGAATATTTTTTAAAAAATTTGAGTTAAAGATTAAAAAAATAAATAATGATGGACTAATTTTAAGATGTATTAAAAATATATATATTTCAACCACCAAAAATTATTAAATAATTTGACGGTTGAAAATATTTAAAAAAGAAGAAAAAAAAAAAAAAAAAAAAGAGTATAAATAAAAAGGTTGACTCACCTTCAAGGAAGCGTGACAGCCAACTGCCGCATTCAACTCCCTCGCCCGTTTAATTTACTTTATCCATGTTTTAACTTTGCATTAAAAAAAATCTATAAATTTTTTTAAAATATTTAATATATTCCTAATTTAAAATTGTTTAATTATGGGTGTTCAACTATACCTATAATTTTAATTGAATATTTTCTATCCTAACGTTTTATAAATTATATGTATAACCCAACTATTTTTTATTTAATAAATTCGTCAATTTTCTAAAAATGTTTCAAATTAACTTTAACATTTTAATTTAATAATAATTTATTATATATATATATATATATATATATATTATTTATATTTAAAATTTAAGAATAATAATATTTAATTTAGTATATTAATAATAAAGTTTCGGAACTCAACGGTACAAGAAAGTTTATAACCTCTCCTGCCTAATCTTTCCTTCTATCTGCCTGTGAATTGAAGCTTCTGTTCTAGCGAGACGCAATGGGCTGTGCTGGATCGTCGCAGACCAACGGGGAAGGTGAGGTTCACTTCGCTTCTGTGTTTTTTTTTTTTCTAAATTCTCGGCGAAATTTTGTTCTATGTTCGTCTGTTGACTTGGCTACTAGGAATATTAGAAGATAATCAATGCAAGTTGATTTGCTGTGGTAGGGAGAGCGGGAGTGTTGGTCTAGTAGTATTGAATTTCTCGGTAATGAATTGGATTGCTCTTGATTTTATTTATTCTGTCATAGCGTTGCCTGATGGTGTTCGTAAGTTTGTCCTGTGAGTTGTGACTGTGACAGGAGATTCTTGAACTTCACTTGCGATTATCAGATTATGTAGTGGTGCATTAATTAGGATGAGCAGCTCTCAAATTTAGATAATTGCACTAGTTCATGGAAATAGTTGTATTATTCATTCATTTTGGGAGTGACGGGTTTTTGAAGGTTGCTTAGAGTTATTGCTCACTGGTTCATTTGACATTTCATGCTGGTGATTCAAATTCCACTACAGATTTATGCTTTCAGATTAATGAAGTTATCAAGACTTGTAGTCGGAATCTTGGCATATTTGTTGCTTAACTAGTTTCGCATTCAAAGAGTTCTATTAGATTAATTGTGAAGCTGTGATGGTAGCATTCCAGGACTAAAATTTCAGCAACTAACAGTTAAATGGACAGTATCTTATATTTCTGCTTTATACTGCAATCAAAAGAAATAATAGCGTTTTTAGAGGGAGTGAGAGGGAGCTTATTGATGTTTGGTCCCTTGTGAGATTTAATGTCTCTCTTTTGGCAGCAGTTACAAGTTTTTTTTTTTTTCTTTTTGTAATAATTTTTAGAGGGATTGAGAGAGAGTCTTTTGATGATTGGTCCATTGTGAGATTTAATGTCTCTCTTTGGGTGGCGGTGACGAGTTTCTTTCGTAATAGTTTTTAGAGGGATCGAGAGGAAGTCTTTTGATGTCTGGTCCATTAAAAGATTTATGTCTCTCTTTGGGCGGCAGTGACGAGTTCCTTTTGTAATTACTCTCTTTATGGGCTTGTTTTGTGGAGAGGTGATTTTCATTTGACTCTTTTCTACATGCAAAATGTCTAAGGTAATAGTTGTACGTGAAAATTCCTCCCTTTCCCTCTTTATTCTTGTAACAAATATTACAAATGACAGGAATTGTTGATCTTCTTGTTTGTTTTTAAAGAGGAAGAAAACACTTGAGGATACTGAAATGGAAAAGAAGCACTTCAAAAGCGTAAAGAAAAGGATAGAGAAAATTGCAAAATTTTAGGACGAACTTTTGTAATTCTCCTTGTGTTGTTTATAGTTCTGAATGTCTAAGGATTTCATTTAAACTTTTCAAGACTACCATGCTGTTAGCCTTGAATCTGGTTTTGTTGGTTTATACTTGATTCAAGCCATTGAGATATCACTGAAATTGTTTCTTTATGTAGGTTCCATAAAGAAAATACGCAAGCCAAAATCTTGGAAGCATCCTCAGCCAATTACAAGGTTTCAGCTTGTGCAACTGCGGGAGGAGTTCTGGGACACTGCACCTCACTATGGTGGCCGAAAAGGTAGGCCTGTCTCTAAATATTTTTTGCCAGTGTTAAAATCTGCATGGATTATTAGAGGTTAGCTGGTCAAAAAAGTTACTAAGAGTTTATTTAGTTAGGAATAGACCTTACATTGTTGTATCATGCTACGGAGTAGCTCATGACTTTTGGTTTCAGAATCTAATTTTCCGTCTCGAGCAAAATGTAAAACTAGGGATAGATGACCATTCAATCCATGGAAAAGGTGACTACTGTAGTTGCAGGGGACCCAATAAAGGTTAGGATGAGTTATCCCTTGGAAACAACTATGGTATATTTCACAGCTATAAGAACAGTTAATCAATTTCCAGTTTCTAGGATCCTTAGATTGTTTTTCCTGTTTCCTAATGAACTAAGTTCTTCGGTTTGGAGAGACGAGGTTTCCTATTTTTATGCTGATTCCAGATTGCCATTGCCAACATCAAAGAATCTCATTTGATGTGTAGGCTTTTCCAATTGTTTCATTTTGGTTTGTGCTCAAATCAAAGGGGATGCTTTCTGGAAGAAATGTGATATAGGGAGTTTTTGGTATAATTGATTCATGTTTCTTTATTACATGGTTATTTATTAATTATGCCATGAATGTTGGCTCTTGGATGTAGACATCTTTCAAATCAATTTAAATTGCGAGTAAAGATTTATTTTGAGGACTCTTTGTGAGAGCTAAGGCGACACCAAAATGATTAACTTCTTTTTCTCAGGCTTGGAGCCATTATGTTATATACTTACCTAGGATTATGGAACGTGATTAACTAGAAGTCTTATGTCTCGACTTCACTTTTATACGTTTTTTAACCCCCTTTTTCTGTAGTCTTCTTGTTAATCTATTTACTTTCGTGGGGTTTCTTCTCCCTTTTATCTCTTTTTTAATAGTCTTTAGTATTTTTGTAAAGCTCATTGGGAATCGCCACAATTTTTTGAAGTGACCGGCCTTGTTTGAATTTCTCTTCGCCCACAATTCATTTTGCAGTCCCTTATTGATCTGTGGTTAAAGACATCAGTTCTTATTTTTCTTCAACCTTCTGCTTTCACTTCCCCCAAATGGTTTTTATTCCGTATGCTAGATATAAAGCAATGCTATTTGTAATTTAAGTCAAACTGTTTTGGCCCTAACTATGCCTTAGACTATGCTCTTGCCGTGCTTTTGTTTGATGCAAACCTTAACCTTGTATCTATATGAAGGTTTCTAATACACGGCACAAATTTCTGTTAATTTTCATTTTTCACTTTCATTAATTGACTTTAGTCGATAAGGATCTTTGGATCTAGCATTTCAAGTGCGGATTGTTTCAAAATTTGAATATTGAACTGATGTAGCATTTTGTACCAAAAATCAAATGAGAAAAAGATGATTGAACATATACGAGCCTTGCAGTAAAGCGAACACTAATATTATGAATGGGCATCTTTAGGCCATGACATACCCCTCTCCAAGTTAACATCGACTTCAACCTTTTTATACATTCCTTTTTCCTTTACGTCCTGCTTACTAAAATTTACTAACTGTTTTTTGTGGTTACCAGAGATTTGGGACGCACTACGAGCAGCTGCCGAAGCCGAGCTTTCCCTTGCGCAAGCCATCATAGACAGTGCAGGGGTAATCATCCAAAATGCAGATTTGACAATCTGCTACGACGAGAGAGGTCCATACCATTGCTTCATTTAAGAAATTACGATACGTTATTTTAGTTTAGTCATCGGTATCGTTATACCATCGCTCAATCTTACCGCAGGCACAAAATATGAACTACCCAACTATGTTTTGAGTGAGCCAACCAATTTGATTCGTGATAGTTCATAAAGAGGTAACCATAACTTCATTTCTGCTCTAGCTGAAATCACACAGGTCTGAATAATGCTTGCTTTTAAAAGGTTTCATTTTGGTCCTTGATACAAAAATACATTATTCATTCCTCTAACTTTTTCTGTAAGTTGCTTTACTCTAAATGGACAAATTGCAACATCCCTTTTCACATTTTTTTGTACAAAAAAAACCCTTCATTTCATTTGGTTTAGCAGTGTCATAAGTTACTTGATTACTTGTATAAATTAAGATTCGATCTAGAATGACTGAAAGTTTGAAAGCTCTGTGATTGATTGTCGTATAGAGAGAAGAAAAAAAAGAGCAATATTGTGGAAAAGTGCTTTCTTCATCTTTTAGTTTGAATCTTTTTTACCTGAAAGAATGGTATTTTGGTATGCTTTGTTTGAAAAAGCATTAAAAAAGAAAGCCCCTGGAGAAGGGATAGATGACCCAAATGGCGTAGAAAGTGCTTTCAACAATGCTTTTTTGGTCATTTCTACCAAGAAAAGGCTGCTCTTTATCAATCCAAATTCATTCCTTTGCTTGGCTATTGAGTTGAGTTTGATTTTGTTACTTTCACAAATAATCATGGTTGAGTAGACAAATGCATGTGGCCCTAAAGTTTTCTATTTTTTTGAGCATAAAAATTGGTCAAATTTATTATCGAATCCATCGTCCCACCCCGTCCCGCCCCGTCCCGCCCCTTTTGTTCACTATTGACCCAAGAAATTTAAAAGTTTCAATTTCATCCTTTCTACTCTTTTTTTCAGCTCAGTTCGAAGATTACAGAGTTAAAGATGGAACCATTGATTATAAATATTGATCAAAGGTTATTTGGTACTTAACATTACTCGTAGATAACCATATTTAAAATTATATATATTATATGTTTTGAGAACGAGATTCAGTGTAAAGCAAAACGGTCCACCCTCAAACAAGAAAGTCAAAGTGTTGACCAGTCTTACCCTTGGCTTTTGTTATCCTTCCCCCTTCACTCGCTATACCCTGGCGCGTCACTTCACGCACACATTTCTTCTTTTTTTTCTTTTTTTTTTCTTTGTTTGGTTAAAGATAAAAACATACCTCACTTTTTTCTATTTAAAAAATTATATTTTTTAAAGTTATAATATTTTATAATTAATTTTAGAGTATAAATAAATTAGAAAGGTGTGAAATTTATTTATTTATTTATTTATTATACGTCATTGCTATACCATTCTAATTTTAATTTTATCTCGAATTTATATTTCAATCCACATTAAATTTTATTTTATTTTTTAAAAAATTTATGAGTATTTATTAAATAATTTTTAGGAGTGTTTGTTAAATATTTTTTTAACATTTTTAATGTCTTATCTGTTAATTTCTTTATTTCACATAATTTACAAAATCAAAAGTATTAATACTTGAAGCATAGTAACCAAGTAATTGGACCTAAATTAAATGAGTACAAAATTATTTATATTATTAAAAAACGTAAAAAGAAAATTACTTTATTTTTTACAAAATAAAAAAATAAAAGTGAGGTAAGAGTGGGGCCCGATGGGGGCAGGGGCGGGACCCACAAGTGAAAGGTCGTGCTTATTGGCGTGATATGAGGGTGGGGTCACGTGAAAAAGCAGATAAAGCAAAGCCAAACACCACTCGCATCCCCATCATTATGTGCTGCTCCTTCCTACACCCAAATATATCCCAAAGCTCGACCCGACCCGAAAATCATACTCTCTCTCACGTGCGCCGAAAAAACCCGACACGTGTAGCTTCTCTATAGAGGCCGTTGAGAAACTCCACTCCACACAAGCTCCACCTGTCGAACTCTGTTTGGTTCTCTGTCAGAGACGGTTATTCAAACTTCAAACCCCATCTTATTATTTTATTTCTTTATTTCTTTGTTTTTTTTTTCTTTCTTTTTTTAAATTTTATATATGCCTATGTTGCCACTACCATTTTCACTAATTACATCCTTTTTCATCGTATTTATACTATCTTTTTTTATCTCGATATTATGAATGACACGTGGCTCCGTTCTTAGTGACATGACCGAGCGAGTTGCGATGGGGATCACACCCTATAATTGAGATGATGTCATGATATATAAACCATGTTAATGGGGAACTAAGATGACATGATGAGATGCAACGTTATAATGAGAGACATTGATTTCGAGTAAAGGTAAGGTCGAGCTAAAATTACTTGACATAACGTAGAGGCAAGTTGGTTATGTCACAAATGATTGAGCATACACGCCCATGTAGCGTGTGTAACCGAACAAACTTGAATTTTTATAAATTGTGCTCGATGGATGAAAGAGAAATCTTGTCTAAGGTCCGATATGAAACTATAAAATAAAGATAAAAACTTTTACTATAAAATTTTATTTTGAAAATATAATTTTATTTACTTTCCAAAATAAAAAGTTTAAAGAAAAAAAAAAAGAGATTAAAAAAGTAAATGGAAAATGAAATGAAAAGGTAGTGGCAGAACGGTAAATAAAAGGGTAATATTGGTTATTAAAAAGCCCATAAGCTCATTAAGCTTCTTATTCTGTGCTTCCAACCCTTCCATTTTTCACGGAAATGTTTCTCCTCTAGTTTCCCGGGCTTTGCCAGAGAAAAAAAGAGAACACTTTCCTCCGCCGTTCGCGGTGGTCCGATCTAAGATCCGATCGCCGTATTTGATCGGAGCCTTCGGCGAGTATCCAATTCAGATATATTCAGTTCTTCTTCTTCTTCTTACTTTTTGTTGTTTCTTGTCTGATTTATCCAGCGGTTTGTACTTCTCTTTCAGTTCGTTTCATTCACTTGTTACAGAGCCTCGAGGAATTCTCCGTTTTCTAGACTTTTGTCTTTCTTGTCCGACTTGTCTACTTCGAAGTTGCGAAAGAGGTTTTTACACTCAGTTTATTTTGTGTTTCGATCCTTGGACTCGAGTTGATTTCTGTTGGAAGATTTGTGTCTGTTCCTGTGAAGTTTTGTTTGTGATTGTAATTGAATCGTGTTCTTCTTGTGATAGACGGAGGCAATTCGAAAGAATTGCTTACTGATCTATCTGTTGAAGCCGTGGGGACTTTGATTTGTTGGTCCAGAGTGTGTCTGTGGAGATGACGTCGGGGACGAGACTACCAACATGGAGGGAGCGGGAGAACAACAAGAGAAGGGAGAGAAGGAGAAGAGCTATCGCAGCAAAGATCTTTGCTGGACTCAGGATGTATGGGAACTACAAGCTTCCCAAACATTGCGACAACAATGAGGTCCTTAAAGCGCTCTGCGATGAGGCGGGATGGACCGTCGAACTTGATGGTACCACTTACCGTAAGGTAGCTTTCTTTCAAGTGTTTGGATTTCATTTTTGTTAACTTTAAGTAGACTTCACTTTCGTTTGCATTCTTTGATATTGCTGAAAATGATGATACCACTTTCTTTAGCTTCGAGTTGAGAGTATACACTTTTTAGCTTCGGATTTGTTGAGCCAATTCGATAGTTTCCTTATTAGTTGTTCTAAACATCCTATATCATTCTTCTGGTACATTTGGGCGGGCAAATCCATGGCCCTGGTTGAGAATTCCAGTCATGAAAAATGGAGCATCTAGGTGTTGGAGTCTAGTATAAGTTTTTCATACTCTAAAGGACAGTTCACGTCGCCTTTTTGACCCATTACCCCTTTCCTTCGTCGGCGTCGGTTATCTAATTGCGGTGAGGTGAACTTTTGACATTTTTTTTATGCCTTTTCCGCGTGAAGCAAGATTCTTCATGCTTCTACATGACTAATAGTCTGAGGGAGGCGCTGGAACTACGCAGATCTCGAGGAGGTGCCGTTCTCCATTTTTTAACCTCTACCATATGGATCTGTGATTTTGAGGGTTTTGGCTGGTATTTAGCCTACCAACTGTTCTTCCTTTCTACGGGGGCAGGTTTAGTCAGAGGGATCTTTCTCTTTTTGCTTTTCTTTTTCAATGGCAAGTTTGCGACGCAAACAGTGCCTTTTTCAGCTCTGTCTCTTTCCTTTCCTTTTGGAGTTGGCTCTGCCCCTATTTCCCGTGACGGATTCCTTCTTTTATTGATTTCTGCAGTTTCATTAATTTTTGGTTCAGGAAGTAAAGTACTCGCTGACATCTATAGCCTGTTGAGTAGCTCTTGGCCTCGGGTCTTATGTATTTTCCGAGGTTCACATTTCATTCTGTTAGTATCTCTCTCAAGCAATTAGTACGTATGGATCATGACATGGGTGGTATCTTTTTTCTTCTTTCTTGGCACTGTGTAGCTATTTTCGTCCATAAAACAATTCCTCCTTCATCATATTTCAAACTACAACCTAGCAAGTTATACATGAATTTTGAGAGAATTACAGGCTCGATTATGCAGTGGAGATATTAACCAAAATGCATTCTCACTGCCAGCCATATTCGTGCGGTAAATTGGACCATACTCTTGTAGTCTGAGAAATTTTGGTGGTCAACCGCCGCCATGCCTGTCCATTGATATTCTACTTTCATGTACGCCACTTTTAGACTGCTACCATGGATGAATTTATGAGTTCCTCACGGCTTGGGGTGTGATTTTCTGCAGACATTTTGTATCTTGGACACTAGAGAAATGGGGAATATTGAGATCATACAATGTTGTGGCATAAACTGTTTATAGCTTGATTTATATTGGGTGGGGTGAACTTGGATTGAAATGATCGATAATGTTTTTCTATACACCTTGATGATTGTTGCTTGATTTTCAGTATTCATTCTTCTTTTCGATTGTAACTGGCTCGAGTAAGATCTCCTGCGGCCATGATGTTAGATAATCCTTCAAATTCAGTGTATCCTATCATCCATACTCTACAATGTTTTTTCATCTGTCTTCAGGGATGCAAGCCAATTCAACGTATGGATGTGGTTGGTGGGTCGGCAGCTGCAAGCCCGTTCGCATCTCACCAACCAAGTCCTTGTGCTTCCTTCAATCCAAGCCCCGGTTCATCTTCATTTCCAAGTCCAGCATCATCTTCATATGTTGCTAATCCAAATGCCGATGGCAGTTTTCTAATCCCCTGGCTCAGGAACCTTTCATCGTCATCATCTTCAGCATCCTCGTCTAAACTCCCCAATCTCCATATTCATGGAGGTTCCATCAGTGCTCCTGTTACTCCTCCTTTGAGTTCCCCAACTGCTAGAACGCCCCGACCCAAAGCTGACTGGGAAGACCAATCTGTCCTACCAGGATGGAATGCACAATACTATTCCTCCCTTCCATCTTCTACTCCACCAAGTCCTGGACGTCACGTTGTTCCCAATCCAGAATGGTTCGCTGGCCTTAGAATTCCTCAGGGTGGACCCAATTCTCCAACATTTAGTCTTGTTTCTACAAACCCATTTGGTTTCAAGGAAGCAGCAATGACTGGTGGAGGATCTCGCATGTGGACCCCTGGTCAAAGTGGGACCTGCTCTCCTGCCATTGCCGCAGGCTCCGATCACACTGCAGATATTCCAATGTCAGAAGTGATCTCTGAAGAGTTCGCATTTGGAAGCAACACAGCAGGAATAGTGAAGCCATGGGAAGGAGAACGAATTCACGAGGAGTGTGGCTCAGATGACCTAGAGCTATCTCTTGGGAACTCAAGAACCAGGTTCGTTGATGCTTCTAATCACTTCTCAAACTCCATTTATTTCAGGAATTGCTCCTCTGGCTAAGCTCCCAAACCCATGTTTTTGCAGATAATCTAATGGATAACACATATTACCAAATAGTTACTCAGCAAATCCTGGGAATCAAGGTGAGCATGATTGATTCTTCTCCCTTCCACCACCACCACCCTGTTATTGTGTTCTTTTTCAAATTTGCATTATCCCTCGTTAAGTTATATATACAGGTTTTAAGTGGTTCCAAATCCCTCTTCCCCTTCGAAACTGAAAATTTACTGTTTGTGTCGTATATGTATGAGCTGTTTGTCTTTCATTTATAGATAAAAAAAATGCTGAATGGCCTGATGAGATAATGCATATGTTACAGTGGCTTAACTTTTGTGGATATCGAGAGAGTGGAACTTTTCCATTGGCTTTTGTTCCTTCAATGCTGTCATTATTGTTATCATTACTTGCCCTGCACTTCAAACACTTAACACAGCTCCCTCAGCCTTTAGTTTGTTCATCTTTTATTGCCCCCTCCAAATGTAAACCTTCATGCTTATTTTTAACTTCATTTCAGTTCATACAATTAATCTGCCTCTTTAGTTCAGTTACCTGATTAATAAATGTCTGTCCACAGGACGGGTGATAGGTTTTCATTTTTTTTTTTTTTTTTTTTGTAAATAAATCATTCAAAAATTAAAGAAAGTAACCGTTCAAGTCTATCATTAGCCAATGTTATCCGCTTTGACCGGTTAGGTATTGACGTCAATCTTACAGTTTTAAATCGCGTTTGGTGGAAGAGCTTTCCACACTCTTATAAGAACTACTTCGTTCTCCTCTCCACCCAATGTGAGATCTCACAATATACTCACTTTGGCAGCTAGCGTCCTCATTGGCACACCGTTGTTTGATGACTAGTTCTAATACCATTTCTAACAGCTCAAGCCTATCGCTAGTAGATATTGTCCGCTTTAACCTATTATGTATCGTCGTCAGCCTCATGATTTCAAAACACGTATGTTAAGGAGAAGTTTTCACACTTTTAGAATACTTTGTTCTCCTTTCGAACTAACGTGAATCTCACGTTAGGTAGAAATGAACCAAATAAAACAAGGCATATGAACAAAAATAGGTGTATGGGGGATTTGGCCCACCCTTGGACATAGAGAATGGAATAAGGACATTGGCAAGTCTCTCTCAATCTCAATATTATTGTTACCCCTTTGATCAGACTGCTTGGCCCGTACCTATCTTGACTGCTTCAATCCAAACACTATTCAACATATATATATATATATATATATATATATATATATATATATATATATATCCTATATCCCTTCAAAACTTAAAAGTATTATTGCCTTTGATCTGATATTTTGTAAATGTTTCAAATTTATTTGTGGAGTGGAGAAACTTGATGTTGAACAAGTCAAACAAGTGTGGTAGTGACCTGAAGATACTGACCTTGGAATGAACATGCCTTCTTTCATCACAACATTGCGAAATTGCTTTGACTTTATACCCACTAAGATGGAAGACTTGCTTTAACAATTGCCTTTATTATATGCTTTCAATATCTTTGATATAGTTGGGATTGAGTTTCTAAATTATAGTTTACCATATATATCATATTTAATATTTTTATTATAGGCAAATATAATAAATATCTGTCTTTCTTACTAATAAGTATCTTTTCATATATTGTTCTCTCCATTTATTTGAATATAAATAAGACAACTTTTACATCATGATTAAGCTATTTTGTTCTTTCCATTTATTACTCTTTCCATATCCCTTAGGTATAGTGTATTTAGGTGCATATCCCTATAAGTATATCCTAACTTATTTGAATATAAATAAGATAACTTTCACAGTAGATTAAATAAACATTCTCAATTATCTTTAAATTTATTCTCTCTAACTAGTTCTCAGCTATAATAATCCTCAGAGTATTTTGATCATTGAACTAATATTTAATTTTAATGTTTATAATATCAACAAATCTCAAATTAATTTATGCAATTAGCTCATTCATACTTATAAATTGTGAATATATCCATTTAATTAAATTTTTTTTTTGGTATGAAAATTATTATTAGTTAACCATTTTTTGATACGTGAAGTTTGGATTTCGTAATACTATTTAGATTTTCCTTTATTTTCAAATTCATTTATTTTTCCATTCTCCTTCTGCCACATTTAATTTTAAATAAAAGATTGAAATTTTTATTTCAGATCTAAAACGAAACGAGGGAGGTCCTCCCACATTTATTTATTTTCTTATTTTAATTAATGTCCTGAAATGGGGACCAACCTCGTTTCAGATCTGAAACAAAGATTTCATTTTTAAAAAATTTAAAATTAAATGAGAAAAGAGTTAAGACAAAAAATGAAAAATATTTTTTAAAATAAAAATAATAATAAAAAACCTACCATAATTAGAATCAAAATCCTATCCATCTTAAATCACAAATCACAAGAGTCGTAAGAAAACTCAGAGACCATAATTTTACTAAACTACACATACCAAGTTTAAAGGCCTATTTAACAACTTTACAAATTTAAACATGTTATTTATTTATTTATTTTATTATTATTATTATTATTATTATTTATTATTTGCACAATTACTAAATGGTCATCACCTTATGGCCCACTACTTCCAATTTCAGGGGGCAAAAAGGTAAATAAGGCATGAACAAAAAATTCTTCTTTCCAAATTGGATAATATATAAAAAAAAAAAAAACAGTTAGAGCTAATAAAACCATCATCTGTCTATGCATTCCAAATATAAATTGTGCCCCCTCCCCCTCCCCCTCCCCCTCCCCCCGACACCCAACACAGAATAACAGTACTCGTTCTTCGCAAAAATCACAAAACGAAACCGAAAAATTGAGATAAATTTATGCATCCAACTTTAAACCTAATTTGAAATCAGAAGCAGTGTACCTGGAAAGTCTGTCTAGTCTAGGCTGTTTTCACAACCTGGGGAAGAGACTTCAAAAGGGACATTGATGGCCTCCTCACAGTGTGATTAAGAAGAATTATGAGGGTCAAAAGGGTCAATGCCCCCGCTTGATGCGCAGTTCCGAGAGAAACCGGGACATAAGATAGAAGTGTCGATACTCCTAAGGTGACCTGAGCGACAAAATAGTTGGTATTATGCAAAATGTAGACCATTCAGCAGCAAGAGGACTAGAGAACTGGAATGTGACAGGTGGCAATGAGAATTACGAATTGAAATGTAATAAATTCAGTTATATGGATGTACATTTATAATGGTTCTTGATCTCCTTCATCTTCTAACTAATGCATGGAATAAGAAATTAATCGACTGTTGTGAAGATCTTAATGACTTTTTTTTTTTTCTTGAAGAGATGTAGAGTGACCTTCCAACAACTGACTTTTCATTATCAATACATGGATGTTATCAGCTGGTCCAATGTAATGCTGAATATTTACTATTATCATCTAATTCAAACTAAAAAAAGTAATTAGAATCAGCACATATCAGAACTGGAAATGAATGGAGAAGTGATAGACATGGAGGGGGATTTAGCGAAATCGGAAGCGTGGGGGTTTATTTGAGGTTCTCAAGTCTGGGAAGCAGAAAACTCGTGTTTGGGGGCTGGGTTGGGAGCCTGAGTTTCTGAACCTGTGTTTGGGGTGCAATTTTTTGTAGCATGGGCTTGGCTTCTGAAACCAAACCCAAAGGAAGTCAAGCCCATCCCCCAAATGCCCCTAGAGGTCAACTCCAATAACACCAATTATCCTTTGCTTGGTCCCTAACACAATGGAGGATCCACAGTGCATCATGAGAACCATACTGGCAAAGAGGATAAAGATACCAAGAAAGCTGACTAGGAAAAAGGTGAAAGCAACCAACGATCCACGAACTATCATTGATAGAATGCTAAAGATGGAAAAAAGATGGAAAAGATAGGCTGAAATTGATACCTCAAGGAATTTCATTTATATAAGGATCTCATCTCTAATTGTGGTGTGGGATACTGAAGGAATGAGCTCAAGTACAGCAAATAACAGCAGAGAGTGAATAATTTCATTCCCATCCCAAATAAGTAATGAGCCTTTTTATAATGGATAAGCCTCCATAAGATCATGGAAGGGGGAAAAGTTACCTGAAGAGCAGCCATGCCGAATGTACTCCCAATCAAAGAACGAACTGCAGGATGTATCTCCAGCTTCCTTGTTGACCGCCATAAGGTAGCAATTGAAACTAAGGTTGCAGTAGCGAGTAAACGGTGGTTAAGCTGTAAACGAGACAAAGCAATTCATTGCTTCTTGTTTCAAGATAGTAATACATATAATTGCATTTTTAGGCTTCATAAAGACATAAAGGTAGTTTGTGCATAAAGATTAGACGATATAACACTAGAATATGTATATGTTCAAGTAGCTCAATCGACAAAAACAACAGCAAATCGACTTCTTTTAAAAAAAATGCTATTTAAACAAATAAATATCACAATTTCTGTCGTATATTAAAAAAATGGGTCGATTGAAACGCATAGTTGATAATCAAATGCTAAAATAGCATGAATAGCAGCACGGATCTATCTCTTTAAAATTAGTATTTCACAGGCCAATGGCCAAAGATAAAATAAAAGTATTGGATGGTCGAGATAATAGAGAATCTATATGAAAAAAGAAAGGCTCTTGACAATTGAATACTATGTATATGCACACATGCTCCCAGAAGGGAAAGCAAATCAAGATTGTTGATGTGTTTGTTTTTAGTACAAGTGCGATATGGGGATACATTCCATCTCAAAGGAAGGAGTACATGCCAATTACTGGTAAGTTACGGAAAATTGAAGGTATCAAGATTCTCAATGGTTTTTTTTTTTTTTTTTTTTTTTT
>NW_019272024.1:2095188-2143870 GCF_002738345.1 Cucurbita maxima | reverse complement strand
TTTTTTTTTTTTTTTTTTTTTTTTGGAGTACTTTGGCTATCCTTGATGGAGTTCCTACAAAATTCAGATTCTTCAAAGGACATATTGGCAGATAAAACAATCATTGAAGAATTGTAATATTTCACGAATTTAGACCCCTTGATATATCACAAGGTAATATTAACATGTAATACAGTCATTGAAGCATTGTAAGATTCGACAAAGCTAAACATCTTTATATGATCCAAGTAAAGAGAAATTACCTGCACTGTGGATGTATTCTCAAAGAAATTCCGAATTAGTGGTTTCATGTCAAAAATATCATCAGGTACCCACGTATCACCCATCTTTGGAAAAGTGTTGTATGCATGCCCCTGTAATCCAGCATACAAGGAGAAGCGTGACCTCTTTTGAATCACAAATAAATTTTTAGTGCATAATAATAAGAAAAAAATAATCACATACTGCATCATTTCCAGCGACAAATGCTCCTGAAATGGCAGTAATACCAACAAGTAAGCTCACAGGAAGAGCAAATCTTCTAACTTTTAATGCACCACGAGCCCAAGCCACAGACTCAACAGGTGGTTCAGGCATGACAACAGAGAGACCAGTCCAGAAAAGACCACAATAGATAATGAAGGCTGACGTAAGATGAGCTGCAAGGCGATAAGGGCTTACTCTTGGCTGAGTATACTCAGATGCTGGCTCCTGTGGGATGAACTCCTTTAGGAACTCTCCACTCTATCAAAATTGGGAAATCAACAATCAACAGGGATAAAAGTGGATCTACCTCTAAACCACTCTTTACCATCCACCAGCCAATTAGTCCCTGCCCAGCACCAAGGGCAAAAAGTGTCGACAATCTCAGTCCAAGACGTAAGGATATATAACCCTTACGAAGAAAATATGAAAAGGGCAAAGCAAACATAATACCCAATGCCCTTCCCCACATTCGATGTGCATATTCCATCCAATATATAAATTTGAAATCTTCAATACTCATGCCTTTGTTAACACTGTAGAATTTTCAAACATCATAAAGTCATAAAATTCATGGGAACTATTTCTATTGAAAAATCAAATCAATGCAGGAAAGCTTCAAAAATATATAGCCAAACACTAATTAAAAAATGACACTATATGACTTCCAAAATACCAATTCCTCGAGTCGACTTTCCTTTCTAATGAACCATCAATTATCAAGAATCTAAACAAACCATGTATTAACATGCCAATCGAGATTTAACACACAATCATTATTCATGCAAGCAAACAACATAACTATGCAGTAAAAGACTAGCTCCAAAGCTAGAGAAATAATGAATTTTGATACACATACCGTTTGTATTCAGGGGACTGCTTATACTTTTCAAACTCCTGCAGCCATTCTTCATCTGATAGAGGGGGGAGTTGCCCAGTGAACTTCCAATCAGTCATGGAAAGTCCAGATCGTGTCAGACGTGTAACACCACCAAGAACCACCATACTGAAAACCCATGCAGCAGAGCCAAAAAGCCATATCCCGACCATTTTCTGAGCACGAGGACCAGCAGTTACAAGCAACTTCAGACCCTCCTTACTCGAGGCAACAGAAGCCACCGTAGACATATTCCTCAATGATGGCACCTGATGAACCTAAAAACAGCATAAAACATGCCTCTTATCGTGAATACAACATATAAAGTACGCATCTTTTGTGTGAAAAATGTCTAAAAGGTTGAAAAGAATCTAAGATGGCACAATGTATCAAGTATTAACATCAATAAAAGCTACAAGAGGTCAACCAAAAGATCACAAACTGGATAAATCTTGTTTTTAATCATTATTATTAAACATTCATGCTAAATATAACTTGCAGTCAGGCGCTGAATTGGCTCAGTAGAACTTCAAATCGACCCAATACTAGTAGATACAGCGTCAGTACAAAGACATCAAACCCAACCAAAAATCGAAAAACACGGGAGCCACAAAGCAAAATAAAACACTAGATAAAATCCTCTCAGTCAAATCCTAAACGAATTCGATTCCATCTCATCTACGTAACTCAAGTTATGAGAAGAAACCTGGACGAACTCCCGGAATAAAAAATAAAAACATTCGCTAAATAAAAGAAAAAGGAGGAAGAAATGGAATAGAGAGAAATAGGACCTTGGAGAAGGATCGGTATCCATAGACGCCAAATAGGCATTTCTTTGCAGTTTGGGAAGAGAACGATCTGACTGGTTCGTGGCGAAGAACAGTGGAAGAATTCGATTGAATAAGAGTATTATAGACACGGCTGAAGCCTTCCTTCCGCCGCACAAATGAAGCCACCACTCTGCCCTGAAACATTCTCTCTCTCTCTCTCTCTCTCTCTCTCTCTCCCTCTCTCCCTCTCTCTCTTCCGACTTAGAGGGTTTAGCAGTGGTTCCTGTGATGAAGGCGATTCACCGCCAATGCCAGGAAGCAGTGACAACGAAACGACCACGTTTCAAGGAGAGACTTTGCACTCATTAGCTTCCTTTTATAATTTTTTTTTTATTATTTTAATATGTATATAATATGGGTTTAAAACATTATTTATTTATATATTTTCATTTAAATAATAATTTAATCTTTAAACTTTAATTAAAGCCTTATTTCTTTATAATTTTAAAGCTAAATTATATTTTTCAGTCCATAAATTTTGGATTTTCAGCTCTAAATATCAAAATTCAACAATAAAGTCTTAATATTTAAAAAATATTTGATTTTAGTCTCTACCACATTAAGTTTTTTTTAATAAATAAATAATTAAGAAAATAAAATTTTAAAAAATATAGTTTCTTTTTAAAGTGAATATACTAGCTAATAAATCATACCCAAATTAAAAGTATTCACGAGTTGGGTTAGGTTGGATCGAGTTGAGACATTTTTTAAAATTCAACTCGACTTTTTATTTTACATTTTTAATTTTAATAAAAGTAAAATATTAATTCGTAAAAATTATTTATTTATTTTTAAATATTTAATTAAAATTTATAAACTCGTTTCAATATATATTTTTTTAAATTACCTTTTAAATGGTTCATAATTATTAAAAAAATAGTCAAAAAATAATTAGGAAATTAAGAAAAAACTAATTATCTTATAAAAAATGTATTTTTTTAATTAAGAATAAATTAAGTTGATATGCTTCTCAAAACTCACGAACTAATCCATAAAATTTTCATTTATTTGAAATAAACTCGTTTTTCCTCTACGGTGCAGTTCTTCTATGCAAATTTAGTTGTGTGGCGCTACTATTGGCATGACAACGGGTATACTATAGGTTGACCCAACCCAATCCTCTCGTATTAGGGTTGACTTTCGCAGTTCTCTCTTTAACATCAATGATAGATAGAAACTGAATTGTCTCGCGATGTTCTAAACCCAATTCACTGTACTGTTTGAAGTGGCGAACAACGAAACACTACGTCGTACTGATTTTATAAAATCCATGACTAAAAATAGGATTTATTTATGTTTAATTATAAATTTTAAAGAAATTAGTGAATAATAAACTAAAGTAATTTATTATTAATTTAATACGTTTTGATTATTTACTTCATTCGAACTTATAGTGGTCTAGTCATTACTCGAGATTTCTAAAATTTAAATTTCTAAGTCTATTAAAATTTTAGACTTCATAATTTATGTCTAATAAATACACGAGCTTTAAATTTGATAAATAGTTTACTGGTACTCTACAGTAAAAAATGACGATTTGACACGACATTATACCTACTCTATATTTAAGAACTTGATTTCAATTGACTTGCAATGAAAATCAAGTCTGGGCCGTATGTTCTACCTACCTTTTTTAAATAACTTCGACTTTTATCGCAATAAATAAACAAAAGCAATACTTTTTGCACGTTCGTTGTCCTCTTACTCTTTAATTCTACCTTGTAGAAGTTTCTCGAGTGTCTACGACAGGTTCTATCAGTCTCGGGATAAGGAGATTTCTCCTATCGTGGCTGCTTCCGAGTCTACCGTCTAGTCGTCATTGCTCGATCACTTTCATTTCTGTTGAGTGATTGTTTAGGGAGCTTATGATACGATCTGAATTTTCTCCTTGAATTTGGATCTTGAACAACGCTCCATTATTTTAAGTCAAATGTTGTAACATGTTATGATCTGATGATAGAGTTGAACACGTTAATAAAAAAAGTCAAAAAGAAGGTAGTAGCTTAATTTTCAAGTAATTTAAAAAATAAAATGAATTTATTTATTTATTTTTAATTTAACCATTGGGAAAAAAAAAAAAAAAAAAAAACGGTTCCCTCTCCTCTTCCTCCGTGGACCCACGAAACTTCGTGCGGCCGACTGCAGGCGATTATTGTTTCAATTTACCGGTGGGGAACGCGTAGTGCTGTAAATAAATGAAACTGGGAAGGGTAATTTCGTAATTTCACCATTCATTGGCTCCCCTTAACTGTCTCCAGCCTTCATCGAGCTGGGACGTATTTATAAAGAAGAGAAAAAACGCTATTCTTTCGCCCCCCATTGCTCTCGCAATTCGTCTCTGGTTTTCTCTTCCATTTCTTTGTCCCGAAGATCTCTCTCTCTCTACCCTTTTTATCTCTCTAGAAAAGGTACCTACTCTCTCCTTCTCTCTCTCTCTAGATTTTTTATTTGAATTCTCGAATCGGAATCTGTAAGTTGAACTATCGTCATTTTGATGAAACCTTTTTGTTTATGTTGTTTGTAATTTTTTTTGTCTTTTCATGTTGTTGGGGAAATGGGAGTCGTTTTTTTAGCTGCGAAAGGTGTACTGGGATCTCTGTGTTTCTTGTTTCCATTTCGATCCGTGATGGATTTGGTGATTTCTTGCGTGCTATGCATTTTCTTTTGGTGATTAGTCGCTATTCTATGAATGGTGGATCGAATTGTCGTGATTCAGATTCAGATGATGGTTTAAACTTCGGACATTTTTCTTTTAGAATTTTGATCGTAGGTTGGGAATATACGGAGATCGGATCTGATGGTTAGTTCTTGATCAGGGACGTTTTTGCTGTTTGTGAAGTAAATTGAAGTTCTGTTGATTATGATCTCTTTTTTAATCATGATCATAGTTTTGTTAGTAGGCTTCAGTTTCTTCTTCTCTGTTTTGCCGCTTCTCTGCTACCGCCATTGAATTGGTTTGTTGGCTGAAGTTTTTTAGATCTGGGACTTTAGGATTGAGTTTCCGTTCTTTTGTTCTTAAATATAGTTTAAATTTTGTGTTCTCTTTCTCTTTTTCTGTTTACGGTTTGTGATCTTATGTTCTGGATTTGTCCTGTGCAGAAGTTGCATTGACATGGCTACACACACTCCTAAGAACATCCTCATTACTGGGGCTGCTGGATTTATTGCATCTCATGTTGCTAACAGACTTGTCAGGAACTATCCTGGCTACAAAATTGTTGTTCTGGACAAGCTTGATTATTGCTCAAATCTGAAGAATCTTCTTCCATCTAAACCATCTCCCAACTTCAAATTCGTCAAGGGGGACATTGGCAGCGCTGACCTTGTCAATTATCTCCTAATTACCGAGTCCATCGACACGATTATGCACTTTGCTGCCCAGACTCATGTTGACAACTCGTTTGGTAATAGTTTCGAGTTCACGAAGAATAACATCTATGGTACACATGTTCTTTTAGAAGCATGCAAGGTCACTGGACAGATTCGACGGTTCATCCACGTTAGTACCGATGAAGTGTATGGAGAGACAGATGAGGATGCTGTTGTGGGAAACCATGAGGCTTCCCAACTCCTCCCAACAAATCCATACTCTGCAACAAAAGCTGGAGCTGAAATGCTTGTTATGGCATATGGCAGGTCATATGGGTTACCTGTGATTACGACCCGAGGAAACAACGTATATGGACCTAATCAGTTTCCTGAGAAACTAATTCCAAAGTTCATTCTTTTGGCAATGAGAGGCCAGCCTCTTCCAATTCATGGGGATGGTTCTAATGTTAGGAGCTACCTGTACTGTGAGGATGTTGCTGAGGCTTTTGAAGTCATCCTTCACAAAGGGGAGGTTGGCCATGTTTATAACATTGGGACAAAGAAGGAGAGAAGGGTTATAGATGTTGCCCAAGATATATGCAAACTGTTTAAAATGGATTCAGAGGCAAGCATCAAATTTGTCGAAAACAGACCGTTTAATGATCAGAGGTATTTCTTGGATGATGAGAAACTCAAGATCTTGGGATGGTCTGAACGTACGACGTGGGAAGAAGGGCTCAAGAAGACGATCGAATGGTACACCAAGAACCCTGATTGGTGGGGTGATGTCTCTGGGGCTTTGCTGCCACATCCTAGAATGCTAATGATGCCCGGTGGAGTCGAGAGGCACTTTGAAGGGTCTGAAGAGGTAGCACCGGCTGCTTTCGTTTCAAGTAACACTAAGATGGTTGTCCCAACTTCCAGAAATCCAGGCTCTCCTCGCCAATCATACTTGAAATTTTTGATATATGGTAGGACAGGGTGGATTGGAGGCCTTCTTGGACAGCTATGTGATAAACAAGGCATTGCCTATGCATATGGCAAAGGGCGTTTGGAGGATCGGGCGTCGCTTTTGGCAGATATTCAGAATATTAAACCAACCCATGTTTTCAATGCTGCTGGAGTGACAGGGAGACCCAATGTTGATTGGTGTGAATCTCACAAAACCGAAACTATTCGAGCCAATGTCGCTGGAACCTTAACTTTAGCTGATGTTTGCCAGGAGCACGGGCTCTTGATGATGAACTTTGCCACTGGCTGTATCTTTGAGTACAACGCTCAACATCCAGAGGGTTCTGGCATTGGATTTAAGGAGGAGGACAAGCCAAATTTCATTGGTTCCTTTTATTCAAAAACCAAGGCCATGGTACGTACACAGATTCATGGGAACTTTCATCTTTCTGGTGTGTTGTGATTATTTCTCTTGCTAATCTTTATTGCTGATTGCAGGTGGAGGAGCTTCTGAAAGAATATGACAATGTCTGCACCCTCCGAGTTCGGATGCCGATATCATCCGACTTGAACAACCCACGCAACTTCATTACCAAGATTTCCCGCTACAACAAGGTCGTTAACATCCCAAACAGCATGACCATCCTGGATGAGCTTCTGCCCATTTCGATCGAGATGGCAAAGCGTAACTTGAGAGGCATCTGGAACTTCACAAACCCTGGCGTTGTGAGTCATAACGAGATCCTCGAAATGTACAAGAAATACATCGACCCCGAGTTCAAATGGGCTAACTTCACACTGGAAGAACAAGCAAAGGTAATTGTAGCCCCTAGAAGCAACAATGAGATGGATGCTTCAAAGTTGAAAAAGGAGTTCCCAGAGCTGCTCGGGATCAAGGAGTCGTTGATCAAGTACGTCTTCGAACCGAACAAGAAAACCTCGGCGTGATAAGTTAAGTTTCGATGCTTAGAAACTTAGGATTATATTCATAATTGCATTCTGGATTAGTTATTTATGCTTATGATTGTCACATTTTGTCTGTGATGATGTTTGCTTTTCGCTCATAATTAATTTTTATTGTCTCTGCTCTGCTCTGCTGCAATAGAAGGTGAAGGGTTATATTCTTCACAATCCACTTTATGATGTATTTTTTAGGATGCCAGTCTGTATTAAGTTTCAAATCCTATGTATTAATGCTATTAATTTTGCTGATTTTTTCCCCTTTCTTTTTTCTTTAATAATTATTTACTTTTTGTTTTTTTTTTTATAGTTAAATTTCTAAAATAAAAACAAATTTTGGTTATAAATTTATTAAATATTTGAGACATAATTGCACTATTTTTGATAACAAGGCAAGGTTGCTGAAATTTACGTGTTGAGTTTTAAACATGTCCCAAGGGGTAAACCATTGAATAATGTGCAAAAGAAGCACGTGTTTCAAGTTGATAATAAAGATTTAAAGCTCACCTCTCCAAGGAATTATTGATTTGTAAACAAAGAAAAAAAGATTCTGAGCAGATCTTAGAAGTTTTTTAAATTCCAGATTTTGTTTAAGATACTTTATATTTTTTCTAAGTTTATAATAATAATAAAAAAAGTTTAGTATACAAAATTAAAAATTCGAAACCTCGAACCAAACCTTCCAACCTTCGCACTTTCGAGTAAACTTAAAAATTCTTTTAATGTTATGTTTTTGTATTAGACCAAGCTCATACCTAATAGAAATTATCCTCTTCGTGTTTTTACTTTCGAGCTTCTCCTCAAAGTTAATGTTTCGTTCTTTCTCCCCAACTGATATGAAATCTCACAATTCATTCAGATCCAACTTCCTCACTAACACTTGTTTCTTTCTCCAATTGATGTGAGACTCTATAAATTCATCCCATTTGGGCCCAACATCTTTACTACTAACACACTGCCTTGTATCCACCCTTTTGAGGCCCAACCTCCTTGTTGGCACATCGTCTGCTGTCTAGCTCTAATACCATTTTTAACCGTTCAAGCCCACCACTAGTAGATATTGCCTTTTTCGAACTTTTCCTCAAGATTTTTAAAATGTGTCTTTCCCATACCCTTATAAAAAATGATTCGTTTTACTCTCCAACTGATGTGAAATCTCATTGTTTTCAACAGGTTTTCAAGTAACACGATGTAGGAAAAGTTCTGAATCCAAATTATTAGGAAAGAAATATTTATTTCTCTAAAGAATTGTTCTTCCAAATGGTTGAATGGGCCCGTATGAGCAACCCGTTAGAAATTCTGCTCTGGCATTGTACTGCTATTTTGTGAAGTCATGGTTAAGAATCAGACTCTCCACAATGGTATGATATTGTCTGCTTTCATGGCTTTACTTTAGCCGTCCACCTATAGTATTCTTCATCTATAAACTTACTCTCAATAATCCTCAACCAATATTACAACTACATTTATAGGGTGGTTTATATATTTTAGGGTATATAAGTGGTGGAAGTTAATCAATATTAGATGTTCATGAACCGCAAGAAGGAAAAATAAACAAAAACAAAGAAATTGCATCCTATTTCTTCAGTGTTATCCTAAAAAAATGGCTTCAAAACTACCAAAAGAAAGAAGAAAGAACCTTAAAGCCAGCGAATTGATCTGCCCTTTTGGCCACCAAATGTCACCTCACTAGCTTCCATCTCACAATCTACAATGAGAATATTTTTAACGAAGTTTTGAGCTTAAATTTCATTTTCATGTGAGCAAGCGATTGATATTACTTACGTGAACATTTGAGGGCGACGAGAGAGCTGTGGTCGTTTGATTGGGGACAAAATGAAGTTGCGTAGAGAAATGGAGGGGTTGCCAGCTCCACTTCCAGACGCAGAGAGTGAGCTCCAGCTCTTCTGATCCCAGCTTCCATTGCCATTGGAGCAGCTTGTTGTGCCGGTGATCCAACGGAGATGTCGAAGTGACTAGAGTTCCCACTGTTTTGTCTTGCCGGCCATATTTCTTCTCTTGGCCCTAGAGTTTCAGGAGCGGAAACCAGCCAGTCTGCAAGAAATAAGTCAACTTGTTTTGGAAAAATACTCAAAACGGAGAAGCATGATTTGGATTTATTTGTGTCGAGGATGGTCGGGAGGAAATCCACCTTAGTTAATTAAGGGGTTGATTATAGGTTTATAAGTAAAGAATATATTTCCATTGGTATGAGGAATTTTTGGGAAGCCAAAAGCAAAGTCACAAGAGCTCATGTTCAAAGTGAACAATATCATACCATTGTGGAGGGTCATGATTCCTAACATGGTATCAAAAGCATGCCTTAACTTAGTCATGTTAATAGAATTCTCAAATGTCGAACAAAGAAGTTGAGACCCTCGAAAGTGTAGTCAAAAGTGACTCAAGTGTCAAATAAAGAGTGTATTTTGTTTGAAGGCTCCCGAGAAAGAGTCGAACTTCGATTAAGGGGAGGCTGTTCGAGGACTCCATAGGCCTCAGAAGAGGCTCTATAGTGTATTTTGTTCGAAGAGAGGATTGTTGAGAGAGAGTCCCACATTGACTAATTAAGGGGTTGATCATGAGTTTATAAATAAGGAATATATCTCCATTGATATGAGGCCTTTTGAGAAGCCAAAAGCAAAGCCACGAGAGCTCATGCTCAAAGTGGACAATATCATACCATTGTGGAGGGTCGTGATTCCTAACATGATATCAGAAGCATGCCCTTAACTTAGCCATGTTAATAGAATCCTCAAATGTCGAACAAAGAAGTTGAGACCCTCGAAAGTGTAGTCAAAAGTGACTGAAGTGTCTAACAAAGAACTCTTTGTTTGAAGGCTCCCAAGAAAGAGTCGAGCCTCGATTAAGGGGAGGCTGTCTGAGGACTTTATAGACCTCAGAAGAGGCTCTATAATGTATTTTGTTCGATGAGAGAATTGTTGAGAGAGAGTCCCACAATGACCAATTAAGGGGTTGTTCATGAGTTTATAAGTAAAGAATATATCTCCATTGATATGAGGTCTTTTGGGGAAGCCAAAAGCAAAGCCATCATTACCACCGTGGAGGGTCGTGAATCCTAACCATCTGATCTCTTCTCAATTCAACTCAACAATATCCATTGTGGAAAGGTTTCCTTATTTAAAATTAGAAAGGGAAAAAGCTTACCTTTCCTCGTGGTTTCTCTGTTATCCATCATATTAACAGGGTTTAAGAACAAATCAGGCTCGTTTCTTGTATAAAATTGCTCACGGGCTGGATCGCCGAACGTTTTAATGATTCATGTTCATGTTTCAATTGATCATACATTTCATCTAGTTTTCTCTTCTGCCTAACATGCAATTGAATTTTCTGGATCAGGATCTTAAAAACAGAAGTTAACAAGTGGGAGGCAAAAATGAAAGGAGATGACCTGGAGTTATCAGCAAACTTCTCCTGTAGCTCTTGTTTGTCTTTGGATAAATTCTCCATTTCTCGCTCCATCATCTGGCATCTTTTGGCCATTTTTTGGTATGCAGCATGCACCTGCTCCAGTTTCTCGGTGAACTTTTCTTGTATAACCTCACATTTCTGTCGGCATTGAGCCACGATTCTGTTCATCTTGTACTGCATCTCCAGTTCCTTTTGTCCAATATAGAACATTACACTTCTATATGCACTTTTCATCACTTGGACCAATCAAGGAAAATTAGCAACATTCATATTGTTACCAAAAACAAATCTCTTTAGAGATACTATCCATTTTGACCTGTTACGTATTGTCGTCAACTTCACGGTTTTAAAATACGTCTGTTAGGGAGAGGTTTCACACCCTATAAGAAATACTTCATTTCCTCTCCAACGAAGGTGAGATCTCACAATTACCTCCTTAGTCGCTGGAATAAATGGAAAGGAAGTATTTTATAGAACTTCGAGATTAATTTATCATTAATTATTATAATTTTGGATCATTAATGATCATTATTCATTCTTAAGGATACATATCTGAGGAGATATACCGGCCAACCACCTGCAATATTTTGTGCAGTGAGTGCCAGCATTAAAGTAATACACAAGGAAAAGGTTGAGAAACGCTAGAAGAGTCTAAACGACTTGACCAAGCTAAATACAATCCTTTTAAGGAAACACTTACATTGACCCATTCATCGTTTGGATTGATATCCACAGGTTTCATGAGGCTGCCAAACAGAAACCGTACGTAAGAGAAAATTAAACCATGTGATCAATGAATCAGTAAACCCGTGGAAAAATAGTTGTCTAAATGGCGATAATACAATTTTCTAAGAAGTTGATATGAAGGATTGATCTGCTGATGGGTCCTCTAAGACATTTCTTACATACTCGTTATCCATTTTTTCTTCAATTGTGCACTGGGAACTAATGCAAACCTTGTTTAAAGAGTACGAAACTTCAGCATTGCTGAGACTTGAAAGCGTCATAATAACAAAGCCTTTACCTTTTAGAAAGAACTTGATCACGAATGGGGCATGCTCCATCATTGGTAAGGATCTTGCTTGCATCTTCTATGCCTTTACACCGTTAAGGAACAATTTATCCAACAAGACCTCTTACATGTACTACTAATAATAGGTCACATATTTCACAAAATTAAACAATAGAAAATGAAATTTTTTACGATCTTAGGATACACAACAGGTGACCACAAGTTGTGGAGATAGCTCGCCCTTCAAGTTCCCTCCAGCAAGCATTGCATTTCATAATGAACCTTCAGAAGTAACCTCTAATTCCATGGCTAAGGAAATCGTAGACCCTGTAATGAAAATTTTAACCATGTAAAAGATGCCGAAGTACTTGAAATATTGCAGTGACAGTTGTTTTAGTTATTCAGTTCCCTCTCCTCAGTCGATCAAAAATTGAAAGAAAAAAACATCAGCGATCCAAGCTTTCATTGTTCACTGTGAGTCAGAAATCAAATAAAAATCAGACCACCATCAATAATTTTGAAGACTGCAAATTATGCATGATGTTTATAAATGTGAATACCAGAAGCACTTTTCATAGTAAGAGGATATCAGTGGATGGCTACCACTAAATGCTTCCACCCTATCCACAAAGACAAAGTTCTACTTGCTATAAGAAATCTAGTGGTTTTATCTTAACACGAATCACTAACATCGAAGTGATAGATATAATGATACTTCAATTTTCTCATACCGAACTGCAACAAATTTTCTCATTTAGTCCAAAAAATTCTGCGAACAGCAGTTCTTTACAGGTTCTACAGCCATGTATAAAAGGACAGAAATTCCTCGTGAATGGAAGTAATAGAACCAGTAACATCCTGAACTGATTTTGACGAAAACAATGTTAGGAACCTGGACCTCCACAATGGAATGATGTTGTATACTTTAAGCATAAGCTCTCAAAGTTTTTCTTTTGGTTTCCCCAAAAGGTTGTCTCGTACCAATAGAGATGTATTCCTTACTTATAACCCTATGATCCTTCCTTAAATTAACCAATGTGGGACTCTCTCCCAACAATCTTCAACAATCCTCTCTTCGAACGAAGTATAACATAGATCCTCCCATGAGACCTATGGAGTCCTTGAATAGCCTCCCCTTAATCGAGACTCGACTCCTTCTTTGGAGCCCTTGAACAAAATACACTCTTTCTTCGACACCTAAGTCATTTTTTTACTACACCTTCGAGGCTCACAAGTTATTTGTTCGGCATTTGAGGATTTTATTGTCATGGCTAAGTTAAGGGCATGACTCTGATACATGTTAGGAACCGTAGACCTCCACAATAGTATGATATTGTCAGCATAAGCTATCGTGGCTTTTCTTTTAATTTCCTCAAAAGGTTTCGTACTAATGGAGATGTATTTTTTATAAATCCATGATCATCCCTTAAATTAGCCAAGGTAGAGTTCCCTCCTAACAATTTGTTGAACAAACAAGTAGGCATAATTTAACTAGGATATTATTGTTTTAGGATGCTCATGGGCAGGAGGATAAGCCGAGCTATTTGCGATGAAAAATGAGATGGCAGCCAAAGAACTTGAATGCAACAGCTGTACTTGTTCCCAACATAATTCCATTATTCTCGGCGTACATTATATAAATCGAAAATTCCAGTCCACACAAAAAGATAGATCGGAGTCAGAACTAGCGAATTGAAAAAAAAACAGTTTTCTTTATTAACATGAAGAGAGCGGACAAACCATTTGCAATTGCCGGAAATGCAAGGCCCACTAAATTCACAAAAATCCTTCATAGCTTCAATTAGAAGACAAAATAAAGCCTGTGATTCTACCTCGTGTTCTGTAGTTCAAGTAATAAATGGTGCTAATGTAGTGGGGACAAGATACGAGTAAACTAAAAATGTTTAATCAATCAAACAAAAAATCAACGGGGAAGCTATCAGGTTTAATCGATAGTTCCAAGCTTTGCTTTCTATCTCCACTTATTTTCCCAAATATATTGGGGAAATGGTAGAAATCCCGAATATCACGAGGGAAACTGGAACAACAATAATTTCCAGATTTCGAGCTAATAAGCTAACAAACAACAACTAACCTGCAGATCTGGATGAAAGTGAATCAAATGCAGCCGAAAAGAAAATGGAACTTAGAAACAAGAAATATCATTTCACTCGAAATCAAGTCGGAACTTGGAAAATGCTCTCTGATCACACAATAACTACTTGAAATAAAATTGCAGTGAGATTCAAAGTAGAAGAGATTATACCTCGAAATCCTCGGAAACAAATACGGTCCCGATCTTCAGCCTTCTCCCGTGTTCAATTAGAAATGCGAATCTGAACAATCATAGAGCATAAACGCTTGAAAATACTGAAGAAAAGAGAAATCAAAAATCTCCGGTCGATGAATAGAAGATCGAATTTGGCGGGAAATGTTCTTCGGTGTTGCTATTTTCTGTTACTCTTGCGCAAATAAAAAAAAATTTTAAAAAAAAAATCCCACTTTGAGGTATGGAGTTTCATGTATTAGCCAATTAGAGAGTGTTAGACCATTACCTCCACGTGACATTGCTCGGTTGGACTTTTACGTTAGCGCATAAGGAGTTCGGCCCTCCATATGTGGAAACCAATCGGGGCATGAAGTTAGTTGAGAATTCTTCTTCAAGTCCCGTCACGATCGCACACTCGATGAAATAACTTCACGACCAACGTTGCCCTTTGAAATTGCGTGGGACTATAAATCACACGAAAAGGGTGGAAAAGAGACGGGACAACTACCTTGAGGCCCTACCATTCACACTTTCACTCGCTCTTGAGTTCTTCATCAGTAATGAAAAATGATTCTGATGAGGAACGAGTACAGCCGAGTAAATGTCTTAACGAGTTAAGTTGCTCTTAAGTGAACGAGTCACTAGGTTCACTCAATTCAGGAAACATTATGTAACGTTTGAGTAAATAAGAGATATATGGATGAACCGATACCACGTTCGAACGAGACCAATCCCGAAAATATAAAGATTTTAAAAAAACTTAAAAAAATTGAAGTAGAAGAACGTCCAGACCCTCCGGTATGAAATTTGAAATCTAATTATCGGTTAAATATATATATAATAAATTATTAAAAAAAAGAAAGATAAGAAAATGAACATGAATTAAATGAGTATGAAATTAATTAATGAACTAATTAATTGTAAGAATATTTGGAGAAGATTATATGATGAAGGAGGAGACGACATGTCGTAGTGGGGGTGAAGGAGTACGACAGGAGATCAGAGGTGAAACGTGGACAAAAATGGAGGAAGGAATTGATATCAAAATATCAGTACTGAGTTCACACTTCGAATCACAAATCAAATCCCCTTCTTAAACCTCTCTCAACTTGATCCACTTGATCCCCAAGGAACCTTATTCCTTCTCCATTGTTCTTCCGACAAATTTTCTTTCAAATTCCGAGGGATTTTTCAGAGCTTGAAGGGGCTGTGATTCTCCTCAAACTAGGTAGGAGGGGAAGTTGTTCTTCTTTTTTTTCTTGTTTTCTGGGCTTTTTCGACGGGGATTCAGTGATGATGAATAGGTTTTAGAGGATTCGAGAGAAAGTGAGATTTTCTTCGGTGAAAGAGTATGAAGATTCAGTGCAACGTCTGCGAGATGGCTGAGGCCACCGTTCTGTGTTGTGCTGATGAGGCGGCGCTGTGCTGGGCTTGCGATGAGAAGATTCATGCGGCCAACAAGCTTGCAAGCAAGCACCAGAGAGTTCCTCTCTCTGATTCTTCGTCTCAGATGCCCAAATGCGACATCTGCCAGGTATGTGCTGTAATTAGCTACTCTCTGTTACAAGCAAGCACCAGGGAGATGTGATGTGGAATCAACCTTTTGTGTTCATACTTAGTGGAGATTAAAGCTTCTATGATAATTTTTTTATTGTGTTACCATGAAATGAGTTCCATAGGCTGAAATAGAATGATTTCATATCCACCCAAGATAAAAGATCAAGGAATACTTGAATCTGTTGCCAAATCTCACGAGCTTCACCATGTTTTTCTTTAAAATTTCTTCTAGATTTCTGTTTCCAGATCTACTGACAAAGGAAAGAAAAGTAGGTTCCATCTCGAGATGTAGCTGTGGGCAGTTTTAGAAGTTTGAAATGCTGGCAGATAGATTTTGAATAGTTGTACAGGCGATAAATGTTTTCTAATCTAGTAAAACAGGAAAGAGTGCCTGATATTTAGATCAGTGAGTATATGGGGAAGAGATTATGATAAGTGAATTAGCCTGCAGAAAAAACCAAGATATGGATTGATGGTATGTGCAATTGGTGATGCTGTCATGTGTAGCATGCCGGCTTTAGTAAGTGATGATTATTAGTGTGTAGCAGCCCAAGTCTACCACTAGCAGAAATTGTCTTCTTTGGACTTTCTCTTTCAGATTTCCCTCAAGGTTTTCAAAATGCGTGTAAGGAGAGGTTTCCACACCCTTATAAGAAATGCTTCGTTCCCCTCTCCAATCGATGTGGGATCTCACAATCCACCCCCTTAGGGGCCAAACGTCCTCACTGGCACATCACCTAATGTCTGGCTTTGATACCATTTGTAACAGCCTAAGCTCACCACTAGCAGATATTGTCCTCTTTGTGTTCCCTTTCTGTCTTCCCCTCAAGATTTTTAAAACGGCGTCTGCTAGCGAGAGGTTTCACACTCTTATAAGAAATATTTCGTTCCCCTCTCCCACCACTAGCAGATATTGTCCTCTTTGGGTTTTTCCTTTCGGGCTTCCCCTCAAGGTTTTTAAAACGCATTTGTTAGCAAGAGGTTTCCATACCCTTATAAAGAATGTTTTGTTCCCCTCTCCAATCAATGGGGATTTTAAGAAACAGGCATAACCCATCTTATCTATCTTGTGCATGCTTTCGTAGTATATTGTTATGCGTTGTTGGGAGAATGTCAGCCGATGGCGAGTTTCCTTTCTTTTCTTTTTTTTCAATACCCTTTATCAGTTGAGACTGTTACCCTTTCTTAATCATCTGTGATTTCTTGCAGGAAGCTAGTGGCTATATCTTTTGTTTAGAGGATCGAGCATTACTTTGCAGAAAGTGTGATGTTGCTATACACACAGCAAATACTTATGTAACTGGTCATCAGCGCTTTCTGCTTACTGGGGTGAAAGTGGCGCTTGAGCCAACTGATCCTGTTCCTTGTTCTTCCATGCCTAAGTCACATTCTCAAGTGAAACCTACTGAGACAAAAGTTAGACCTCTGTCTGAAAGGGAATTCTCGTTGCCTTCTCCTGGTGAACTCAGCAGATGCCTGTCTGTACAAGGTGGATCTGAGGACTTCATGGCAAATGGAACGTTCCATACCGGAGATACTGTTTCTGGTGGCTTTTCACAATGGCAAATGGATGACCTTATTAATCTGACTGGATTCAATCAGAACTATGGGTTTTTGGATAACGGATCATCCAAGGTATGGTCATGGTTTTCTAATGCAATAAATTCAAAATAATGACAACCCCATTAATTGTTTATGATTACAGAATAATGACCGTTCATAGAAGTTGATAATGCTTGTTGCTTCTGGGATTTAAAGATCTTTCTATTGCTAGGATGCCTCTCACGTAGCAAACCTCTTTTATAAGTAAACGTATAGTGTAGCCTGGATACTTTCTCCTTAACGGTGTAATTATAACCGTTCAAGTCCACCACTAGTAGATATTGTCTACTTTAGCCCGTTACGTATGTCAGCCTCATGGTTTTAAAACGCATCTACTAGGGAGAAGTTTTCACCCTCTGGTAAGAAATGTTTTGTTCTCCTCTCCAACCGACATGGGATCTCATAATTCACCCCAGCGTTCTCGTTGGCACACTGGCTCCGATATCATTTGTTGTCCAAACTCACCACTAGTAGATATTGTCCGCTTTAGCCCGTTACGTATTGCTGTCACCTCACGGTTTTGAAATGCCTCTATTAGGGAGAAGTTTCCACACCCTTAAAAAAAGAAATGTTTCATTTTCCTTTCCAACTGATATGAGATCTCAGTAATCATATCTTTTGTATAGGGATATTCTACCTAAGTAATCATATCTTTTGTTTAGGGATATTCTACCCAAGTAATTAATTGATGACCTATAAGATGTAACTTTTGTAGGACGTTTGTACATTGTTATGGGTTGTGGCCAAGTACTGCTAATCCTGATGCAATAACTTTCTGCTTTTCTTTATTGGTGACATATAGCAGGCTGATAGCGGCAAGCTCGGGGATTCTGATTCATCTCCAGTTTTAAGGGCTGCTGACATTGAGCTAGACGACAACGATGAATGCTCGGGTCAGGTTCCAGAGGCTTCCTGGACTGTGCCTCAGATTCCCTCCCCTCCCACAGCATCTGGCTTATACTGGCCAAGAAGTTACCATAATTCTATGGATGGTGCTGTTTTTGTTCCTGACATTTCCTGTTCTTCCGAAAAGGTTCAACATTGCTCATTTAATGGTAGATTCTTGAAACGAAGGAGGCAGTTCTAGACGTCCAAGCTCGATCATAGGGACTTCAATGCAAGTGTTCTGAACCTCGCTAGGTTTGCTGTGTGTTTATAGCTTTCATTTACAGTCGAATTATAATAAGTGGACACGATCAAAGATTATCGCTTGAAACGTATACCTTGTAACGTAACCACTATAGTTTAGGATTTGTTACATTGATGTAGAAATAAAACCTGCGCCATTAGTTGACCTTGTAGGTATTTTTTTTCAGATTTATTTCAAACATCTTGTGGAAATGATCGTTTCAAATCACCTTGACCTACTTGATTGATTATTGTAGTTTTACAAAAAGATTATGAAGAATCAATGTCATGTCTTAGCCATTTTTAGTTCAGTACCTCTTCTTTCTTTGTGAATTTGTTCTAAACTCCTCTTCCTGAATGTGTAATTGAAATCTTTCTCTACTACTTCAACTACTTCCACTGCTTCAACTGAGAGCATATTATTTCTTCCCGGATGACTTTGTTTCAAGCTAGGAGTGTTAGGTTATGGAGCTGACTGCTTTTTATAGTTTAGTCAACGGTTATACATAATAAAACTATATAGGTTAGATGACATATAAAGCAAATATAGCTATAGTAAAAAGCTAGTAAAGCTATATGTAGTAGATAAGCTAGTAAAACTATATATGATAGATAGTTATATAAAGTAGATGGTTATATCTGGTAAAACTATATATATAGTAAGTTGAACCATATATATATCCCGAGCTTTGAAAATGTGATTCTCTGTATTCTCTAAAATATACTTTCTGTATTCTCTCTTACTGTATCTAGATCGAGTGTGTGCATTGTTGTGCGATCCTAACAAGGAGATGAAGACTTTGATATATCCCCCAAGATCATAGTATGATTCTTATTCCTTTATGTGGGCCTTTTCAGCAAATTTGGTGTATATTGATCATTTTTGCATGGTGGCGATAATTGGTTTGGTTAGAAAAGAGCATAAGCTAATGGTTTTACTTTTAGTTTTTCTAAAACGCTTTGTGATACTAGAGATGATGTTTTTTACTTATATACTCATGATCTTCTCTTTAGTTAACGGACGTGGGACTACTAATCATCATCAACGGATATGTCTAAGTGTTCGTTCTGTTTGTTTGTTTATTTATTTTGTTGAGTTCTAACTTATGATGTTAGCTTTGGGTATAGGGCCTTATCGAACTGCTTTTATTTCATTTGATTACTCGTGCTTATTTAAAAGTTTTTGTTGTTTTTATGATCTGGGTCCATTATTCACTCAATGGAATCGGTGGTTGGATATTCTCTTTATAAATGTCAGAATATGGTTCTTACAGGGGGGTTAACAAAGCATATGCTAATGGCTGTAGGCCCCCGAAAATCATAAAAACGGCCGGTGTAAAAATAAACATTGAAGAGAAATTTCAAGAGAAATAAATAATTCAATGATTTGATCAAAAAATACTATTATGGTTCAAGAGAAAATAAGAGTATCGACTCGAAGCAGACACTAAGCGTCTTTGTTATGTATGCTCTTTACATTCTGTCTCCAGCTCAAAACTAAACTTTTATATATTTATTTTTTTAAGAGTTGAAAGACTTCGGTATATTATTTAAATTTGATATTTTAGAAATTATATATTATATTTTTAATTATGAAATATTATTAGAATTATTATAATATTTTATATTCCATTAATAGATATTATACTGAAAAATTAAAATTATACATTAAATTTTAAAAAATCAATCCCTACCGAAAAATAAATAAAATTGGGGATAGAAATTAAATTAGGTGGCAAGGACAAGACTGAGATGGGACGAGAATGGCCCGTACCCGTCCCCTATGAGATCATGCATCGGGGAACAAAGAAGGATGAGATGAGGATCACCCGTACCCGTACCCGTCCTCTGTGAGATCCCACATTCGTTGGAGAAGAGAACAAAGAAGGATGAGACATGAATGGCCCGTACCTGTCCCCTATGAGATCATGCATCGGTTGGAGTGAGGAATAAAGAAGGATTGGACGAGAATGACCCTTACCCGTCCCCTATGAGATCTTGCATCAGTTGGAGCAGAAAACAAAGAAGGATGGGACGAGGATGGTCCGTACCCATCCACTACAAAATCCTGCATTAATTGGAGAGGAAAGAACTGAATTGCCCATACCTGTGAATATATTTTATTCATCTTATGAAATTATTGATGGATAGAACCCTAAAATTTGAGAACAAGAATTTGGGAATTTGTCATCTTTGTATTTCCTTTTGATTGTAGCCTGCTTTGGCTTCCTTCAAGATTAGCTCCAACATCTTCTCATACATAGCGATGGCAGATTCCAGCAACTCAATGGCTCTTCTCACGTCGCTTCCGCCCGCCGCCACCGCGCCTTGCATCTCAGCTGTTTGATTTATCAATAACCCCAACATGGGACTGGGTAATCTAGAGCTCTCACTTTTCATTGCTCTTCCATGGCTGCCCCTTCTGACATTTCGTTCTTTTTCATGCCTTTTTTCTGTGGCAATCACCAAATCGCTTATGCTTCCCATCTCATTTTCGAGGGTCATTATCACCTGCCCCTTGTTCACTTGCCAGACCCAGATGTTCCCATCTTCTGCTGCAGATATTAAGTTATTTCCTTCGTTGATTATGACTATAGATACAACTGCAGCGTCGTGCTTTGGCGACCATGAAATTAGTTCAGAGCTTGTGCCCATAAGGTGTTTGTTTTTATGCCTCAATGAGCACCTGTACGCCAAGTTGTCGGATGCTGGTGGAGTTAGTTCAGAATCTGTGCTTATAAGGTGTTTGATGTTATGTCTCAATGAGCCCTTGTACACCAACCCATCAGATCCTGCAGCGAAAAACTCTGTTTCTGATGGATCTAAGACCACACTGAAAATGGCACAAGGGAACACCACGGTGTGCAAGACTGTTCCTGAGAGCAAGCTCCAGAACTTGCATCTGCCATCCATTGAGCTTGAGACTATTTGGGAACTGGACATCCCCATGACAGAGTAAATGGAAGTCACTGAATCATTATGTGCTGAAAACTGATGTAGAATGTGTTTGGTTGCATTTTCCTGTGGTTTGGCTTGAACAAGTTGAAAGATTGGGATGACAACAATCGTGCCATCATCCCCACCTGATATGAGAAGTGACCCATCAGCGCTAAGTTCAAGGCAAGAAACTGATTTCCTGTGTGCGGGTAAAGAGTTGAGAACATCCCCAGATGGAAGAGAGAGCGTATGAATGCATCCTGAAAGGCCACCAGCAAACAGATAAAAACCATCAGGAGTGGCTGTGAGAGGAGCAACAGGTTCAGGTACAGTGATACTCTGGAAGGCAGATGAATTCCACCAATTATAAATGTGGATTGAACCCGAAGCAGTGATCGGGCAGATGTGGGAGACGGCGATGGAACTCCGCCCAGCTCGGGTGATACCACGGCGAGGCGAATGGCTATCGTTGAAACTGGCTAGAGGGGTGCCTGTGGAGGCATCATAGGCAACAATGGGGCCATCAGGAGAGCTGGCCAGGACAACTTCTTGTGGAGAAAATGGCATACTCATATGAAAGGTATGACAGTAAAGAACTTGATAAACACTAGGCGCAAGTTTTAGGCAGAAACTTAATGGTCATGGGCGCTGAAAACAATGCATTTATCTTCATAGTCTGCTTAGTTTGCCTTTTACAGTAATGATATTAAGTGGAATTCAACATTGGCTAGACTTGCTCAATATTCATGGGTATTGGTTAGGTTGTTTTGGCTTTATTAAAACTCTGGTATCTGTTTGTTTCCATGCAGTTATGGTTTATTCTTTTTTTATTCTCACCACTTTTTTTTCTCTTGGAAAAGAAAGCTGTAAACCAGCCCTAAAACGCCATATCACCAACCAAAAAATTAGAGTTCGGAAGTTCGACCCTTTTATTTCGTTGAGCTAAGGGAAGAAAATATATAAACTTAAACATTAACATTGCTTGAAGGTAGAGGTCCATCCCCTATCACCTTCGGTGCCTCCTTGTGGTCCTTATTGCTTGATGGTAGAGGTCAATCCCCTATTACCTTCCGTGCCTCCTTGTGGTCCTTCTCTTAAGCTTTTCTTCGGTCTTTAGAGTTAGAGCTAATTAATAGCCACCTCATCTAATGCATTGAGATTGAACCTTGGATTTCGAACCTCAAACCCTATCAAACAAGGGATTCTTTGTTGGATTTGTTCAGGCCATTGCAAACAAACAATTGGTAGAACTCACAAGCCCGTTACACTAAGACCCCAAGAATTCAAGGAAAGGATCTCCGAATATTGGGATGAATATGGCATAAACAAATAAAATTATGATAGAAATAATATTGGTAAACTTAATTTTTAAAATTTAAAAAGAAAATTAATGATTCACTTGATAATTATCAAATAAAATTATGATAAAATAATATTTAATAATTTTTTTAAAAAATCAACAAATCCAAGAATTTGTATTTAAAGGGTCGGTGAGTTTTAAAAAACACTGAATAAATCAATAACAACGCAATTAAAAGTTTAAAATTTATTTAATATAAAATTGAATATGGTGCACATATTCCATTTCCTACAAAGTGATATTAGAGGTCAAAGCATTGAATCGTCGTAACGATTCCGAGGGGAGGCTTTGGTCGTCTCGTCCATCCGTTGCAGCTTTCTATCAAGGGAGAACACCACCTGATCACTTGAGAAGGTGAGAGAGCTCCATCCGAGTATGAATGTGTCAGTGACCAAGTATGAGTTGCTGCATCGAGATAGCTAAAATGCTGCCTATGGATATGTTGATGACATTAACTACATCATTGTTGAGCTGCAAATAGAATATGAAAGAATCAGATCGAAGAAGTATGACCAGAACATAATGGAAACCGGAAACATATCAGTTGACCGAGAAGGGAGGGGAAGGAGTTTCTGTTAGTAAACTCGCACCTCCATAATGGTATAATATTGTCCAATTTAAGCATAAACACTCGTGGTTTTGCTTTTGGTTTTTCCAAAAGGCCTCGTACCAATGAAGATAGTATTCCTTACTTATAAACTAATGATCTTTCGAGACTCCTCTCTCAACGATTCTCAACAATCCTCCTCTCGAATAAAGTACACCATATCGCCTCCCCTAAGGCCTATGGAGCCCTTGAATAGCCTCCTCTTCAAGGCTCGACTTCGACTTCTTCTCTAGAGCCCTCGAACAAAGTACACTTTTTTCTACACTTTAGTCACCTTTGGCTACACCTTCGAGACTCACAACTTTTTTGTTCGACACTTGAGGATTCTATTGTCATGACTAAGTTAAGGGTATGACTCTGATACCATGTTAGAAACCACAAATTTTTCCAATGGTATGATATTGTCCACTTTGAGCATAAACTCTTGTGACTTTGCCTAAAAGACCTCATACCAATGAGCAAACCCATTGTTCGTGATGACCCGACCAAGCCAACATTACATGAGAGCAGGCAATAACAGAAGAACAGTTCAACTCATAATCAAACTAAGGCAATCAGAGATCACAAACTTCACTTGCTTACCCACTGAAATCCCTCCTTCTCTTGAAGAACAGCACCAATGATGCTTTCACCAAGATTAGCAATCTGTGAAGCTATGACGCATACAATTGCTCCAGATGCAGTTGCCTGCATCAACGTCGACAAAGATTTGATCTAAAAACCTTGTTAAAGAATGAGCATATGAAACGAGTAGGGAAGGATTGAAATAATTACATCGCCCAAAAGACAGCCAACAAATGCAAGAACACTTGCTGCTAAGAGTCCAGCAAAGGTTCCCTCCAGACTGACAGCCCCTTCTGTTCCCCGAGGAACTATCCTAAATGTTGTCACCAGGTACCTGATTTGAAATGAATCATCGTGTTCATCCAAGGAATTGAAAAACATAAACTATACTTGAGTTTCTAAAAACTTTGTTAAATAACGAGATCTCTTGATCTAAATTATCTAAGAACTCCAAAAACGATAAGGAATCAACCCAAGTGAAAGTTTTGGAACGTATTACCTTGATGATCAAGATCAAGAGTAAAGAAACTTCGTGATTTGATAAGATAGCTTGATCAAGACTACTTGAATAACTCTATTGGCTTAAGAAGCATAATATGCATCTTTCATTATAATATCCAAAATCTTCATACTAAAACAATAACATGAATGATTAAGACACCTGATTCGTATCAAAATTATTTGAAAATTCTCCTGAAAACTACGAACTCTGAGAAAAATGATGATTAGAATATAAAATGTGTGCTTGATCCAGTTCGAGCAGGAATGGATTACTTACGTTATCCGACCATATGCCTTCCCTATTTCGCTTGAGACAGTATCACTCAATTTAGTACAGAAACTGGCAACAAAACCAAGTCGCCAAAGTTGTCGGAATGCTTCTCCTCCAATGTTGTTTATCATAAGCAAAGCACACACACAACCAGCAGCACTGGATCCTATAACACTACCAAGTCCTCTTCTTCCTTGTCTCTTTTCAGCTACCCCTTGTGCTTCCTTTTGAGCCATCTTGACCTTTGTTGCAGCTGTTCCCTGGGAAACAGAATTTCAGCAGGAGGGTTATTAGCGTTGCTGAAAGAGGCAGTTCTGTAGCTTTGTACTGGAATAAATACTTTCTCAAGCACAGAAGAAAACAAGATTAGGAAAATTTTGATAGTTTATCTGTAATGGCCCAAGCCCACCGCTAGTAGATATTATCTTCTTCGGGCTTCTCCTCAAGGTTTTTAAAACGCGTCTCCTAGGGAGAGGTTTCCACACCCTTATAAAGAATGTTTCGTTCTCATCTCCAACCGATGTGGGATCTCACAATCCACCCCTCTCCGGGACCCAACGTCTTCATTGGCACTCATTTCCTTCTCCAATTGATGTGGGACCCCCCAATCCAGCCCCTTCAGGTCCTAGTGTCCTTACTGGCACACCGCCTCATGTCCACCCCCTTTGGGGCTCAGCCTCCTCACTGGCGCATCGCTCGATGTCTGGCTCTGATACCGTTTGTAACAACTCAAGTCCACTACTAACAGATATTGTCCTCTTTGGACTTTCTCTTTCAGGCTTCCCCTCAAAGTTTTTAAAATGCGTCTGCTAGGGAGAGGTTTCCACACCCTTATAAAGAGTACTTCATTCTCCTCCCCAACCGATATGGGATCTAACAATCCACTCCCCTTCGGGGCCCAGCGTCCTCGCTTGCACACGTTCCCTTCTCCAATCGATGTGGGCTCCCCAATCCACCTTCATTTGGAGCTCAGCTTCCTTGCTGACACATCGCCTCTTGTCTAGCTCTAATACCATTTGTAACAGCTCAAGTCTACCGCTAGTAGATATTGTCCTCTTCGGGCTTTCCCTTTCAGGCTTCCCCTCAAGGTTGTTAAACGCATCTGCTAGGGAGAGGTTTCCACACCCTTATAAAGAATGTTTCATTCTCCTCCCCAACCGATGTGGGATCTCACATCATCTCAATCTCAATCTCAGTCAAGGATAAATCATGGTTTGAGAGAAGCCCTTTGAAGAAGGTGAACATTTTAAGAGAAATAACAATCAGTAAGTCTTCAACTTGACAATGAACCTCAGAGCTGTGCATACAGTACTTGGAGAATCAATTCACGTCTGTAAAACAATCTAAGTATTCCATAACAATAATCTGAAGCAGAAACAATCCAAACCCCCTATGATTTAACACCATTTGTCTTTAATTGATCATCTAAACAGATGGGTGCAAGCATACTAGAATTATTCAATCACAACAACAAAGAAGAACAATGAAGAACAACAATCAATCAATAAAACAGCCAATTCAAGCCATAAAAATGCTAGAGAACAACGAAACCCCACCAATCAATCAACCAATCAACGAAGCAAACACAAAACTCAAATGGAATTTCAGGAAAAAGGATCATAGACGAACAATGACGAAGTAGGTAGCAACAAGAAGGAAACCAGAAGGCCCAAAGGCACGCCATGTGAGAGTACCAAGCAAGAAAGCAGAAGCAATGCCCGAAACAGACAACCCCGAGGCCAGAATCGGCGAACCCACGACGAAAATCAGCAGGTTAGTGAGTAAGGCCGACTGCCACGTGGGGGGATTCGATTGGACGATGTTCACAGCACCCGATACAAGGCTCTGCAAGCTCTCGGCTCGAACCACCGTCTTGAGGGATCGGTTAGGGTTCGATTTGGCAAATAAGGGTTTTGGAGGGAGAGGAAGAGAGGAAAATTGGCGGAGTTTGGGAGAGGGAGTGGGAGAAAAACGAAGGGGAAAAGGGTGAGTTGAGGGCAGCAACGCCGTGGCCATTAAATACCGAAGAATCTGAGGAAGGAATCTTCTGCAGTGTATTGGTCGAGGAAGAACAAATTCTGAGCTCAAATTTGATTTTTGGAATTTATGAAAAAAAATGTAACAATTTCTTCTCCACCATTGTTGCGACCTGGGTCAATGGTCACGTGGAAGTAAAACTAAGTGATCTTTAAAAAGACTAATCTTATATATATACACATACCTATTTAATGTAGTTTTTTAATTATTTTATTTTTAGTATCCCCTCTTTGGGGCCCGCGCGGACGCTTTACGGACGTGGGACATCACAATTCACCCCTTTGGGGCCCCCAGCACATCTTGCGTCCTGAGCACACCGCCTCGTGTCTACAACCTTTCGGGAAATAGTGAGAAGGCTGACACATCATCTAGGGTCTGGCTCTGCACTCTTTCCTTCATCCAATTAATGTGGACTGCCACCAAATTCACCCCCCTTCGGGGCCCAACGTCCTTACTGGCACACCGTCTCGTGTCTACGCCTATTCGGGAAACAACGCTTTCCTTCATCCAATTAATGTGGGACCGCCACCAAATCCACCCCCTTCGGGGCCCAACGTCCTTACTGGCACACAACCTCGTGTCTATGCCCCTTCGGGAAATAGCGAGAAAGCTGGCACATCATTCGGTGTCTGGCTCTACACTCTTTCCTTCATCCAATCGATGTGGGATCGCTACCAAATCCATCCCCCTTCGGGTCCCAGCGTCCTTACTGGCACATTGTCTGGTGTCTAGCTTTAATATCACTTGTAACAGTCCAGATCTACAACGGGTTTGGTAGGGGTCAGCAAATATTGTCCTCTTTGAATTTTCCCACTTTAAAACAGGTCTGCTAGAGAAAGGTTTTCACACCCTTCTAAATTATGTTTTGTTTTTTTTTCCAACCAATGTGGACATCACTTAGGGTTTAGGGTATTAGGAAATTATTTTTAATTTATTACATTGTTAGTTTAAAACTATATTTAAGAAAATATTTCTGAAATCTTAATAAAAAATGGAAAAAAGGAGAAAAGTTTTACAAATTTATTCTAAAAACAAAATATAAAAGTGTTATTAATGAAAATATATTTATTTAACTAATTTTGTTAATATATATAAATAATTTAAATAATTGTAATAAGCGTCCTTTTTAAAGAGTGATAAGCCATCGGCAAAACCCTGTCTTTGTTTCAGCCCTCTCCCATGGCGACTCAGCTCTTCTCTCGCTCGTTCCCTAAAACCCTAATTTTGACGTCTATGTTCTCTCGTTCCTTTCTCACTGCCAACCGAGCCGCCATCTCCGCCTCTTCTTGCTCCTCTTCCTCCCTTCTGCGCTATCTCCGTCCCCTCACTGCTATAGTCGGCGCTGATTTCCGCAGCGTCTCTCCGGCGTCGAGCGTGAGGGAGTTTGCTACCCGTGCGACTTCTTCCTCTCTCAACGACCCGAATCCTAACTGGTCTAATCGCCCTCCCAAGGAGACTATATTGCTCGATGGTTGTGATTTTGAGCACTGGCTCGTTGTCATGGAGAAGCCAGAGGGGGATCCCACCAGGGATGAGATTATCGACAGCTATATCAAAACGCTTGCCATGGTTATCGGAAGGTGAAGTTTTGTTCTCGTCTATCGTTTTAGCTTCTTTTATTTTCCCCTAACATTGGCCTGCCCTAATGATCGTATTAAATCGTGTCTCTTTTGGTATTTTAGTGATTATAGTAAGATATCTAGAAGAGAATGGTGAATGCTTTAATTTTTCTGGCGCTGAATCAAAGTATGTAGAGAAGAATTTCCTCATGGGATTTGTCTTAGTTTTTCCAATGTTTGAGATGGTTATCACTCGACAAAATATGTTAAAATATATTTCGTAAGTATAACTGTTAGTCTCTAATAATGGTCACTGTCAATTCTTACAAAAATCATTATCAGTATCGACTGTTTATAAATATGCTCTGAAATTTTTATGGAAGATGGAATTTGAGAATTCTGAATGGAATTGTGGCTCACCACAGGTACTACTTTGTTCTATCGGCTTCTTTCACTAAAGGATAATTTTGCCGTATGTCGGTGTCTATTTGATAAATGGTATTTGAAATCATTCGGGTATTTGATTTTTACTGCATTTTCCTATTTGGCATCTTGTTGTTGCAGTGAGGAAGAAGCTAGGATGAAGATATACTCTGTTTCAACCAGATGCTACTTTGCATTTGGGTGCCTTGTTTCTGAAGAACTTTCTTACAAGATCAAAGGTGGCATACCTTTATGTCCTGTTTTATTTTATTTCGTTGTGTTGGCTATTTCTTTCTTTTGTATTGATTTTATGAGGTTGTGCCTTTTCCTCCTCAGAGCTGCCTAAGGTTCGTTGGGTCCTTCCTGATTCATACTTGGATGTTAAGAATAAAGATTATGGAGGTAATTCCTTTTCTTTTTAAGTATGCTAATGAACATTCTACTTCTTGTAGTGTCTAAGTTTTGTAAGTAGAAGTCGATAGTTCTAGTTGAGTATTCCTGGTCTGGAGGCAGAGTAACAGATGCTTGAATAGTTGAAGCTCTTGTATGATGGTGTAGGGTCCTGGCTTCTTCAGGTTTCATTCTTAAGATGTCTAAAAAGCTATAGTAATGTGTCAGAATGTAATGCACTCCTGGCGAACTGCATAAATGGAGTATTTCAACGAAAGCTCTTATCTTTAAGTTTCTTGTTCTTACACCGACAAACATAATCGAAAAGCTTGTATTTCTTGCAATCAATCTAGGGTCAATTGTAAAGCCAGTGTCTTTTTGTTGTAGTGTTTCGCTTTGGAGAATTTGATAAATGGTGTTGTGCTGGTTCACGTCTTGTGGCTAACACTATTTTGCTGTTTAGTATGGAGTTGTACAGAACTATTATCTGATTTTCTGCATCGTTTTTCCTTTGGCAGGGGAGCCTTTTATCAACGGACAAGCTGTTCCATATGACCCGAAGTACCACGAGGAATGGATTAGAAACAATGCTCGAGCGAATGAGAGGAATAAGCGCAACGATAGACCTCGTAATTTTGACAGGTCAAGAAACTTCGAGAGGAGGAGGGAAAACATGCAAAGTAGAGAATTTCCAAATGCTTCACCAAATCAACCTACTGGACCAAACATGAGTCCGCCAGCTCCAAGCAATATGCCTCCCAACAATTTTAACGCCGGTATGCCGCCTCAGAACCGTGGAGGAATGCCCCAAGGCAACTATGCAGGAGGACCACCACCGCCGCCACCAAACAACTTCAGCGGACCACCGCCGCCACCAAACAACTTCAGCGGACCACCGCCGCCACCAAACAACTTCAGTGGACCACCGCCGCCACCAAACAACTTCAGCGGACCGCCGCCACCACCACACAACTATGCGGGAGGACCACCACCACCGCCACCAAACAACTTTGGCGGACCGCCTCCGCCACCACTGAACAACTATGCTGGACAACCACCACGCAACTATGCACCACCACCACCACCGCACTCCGGGGCAGCACCACCACACAACTATGGAGGGCCACAGCCAAACAACTATTGGGGAGGTCCACCGCCAACAAACAACTACGGTGGACCTTCAAACTCCGGCGGGCCACCTCCACAAAACAGCTATGGAGGAGGAGGGCAGCCTAATGCTGGTGGATGGTCCAGTAATGTGCATAACAAGCAACACGAGTAAGTCCTTAACTGGTCAGGGAGTTCATTAGTTGTTTGGATTTATTGGCTTTGCTTGGTTCAAGCCTTAAATCCTTCTGGTCACTGAGTATTTGTTCTGGTGCTACGGACGATAGAGTTTTAGTTTTGCTTTCTGAGTAGGAATATGCTATAAAAACCCATTAGAAGTTCTAAATTCAAGTACTCTTTAAAAGATGCATGAAATTATGTAATTTTCATAATGTTTCCTTTGTTTATGAAGTGGGCAATGATATTTGTCTCTTTTGGCCATTTTTTTCATCAATGCTCATTGAATTTTTGCTATGACAAAAACGCAAACATTGTTCAAACCCGTCACAATTTACCGTATGTTGATATGCATTTGCATCTGAATGTGATATCGATTCATGATTTTTTTTTTTAATTTTTTTTATAATATACATATGTTTCTTTTTATTATTTTGTTTAATTTCTTTTATATTATTTTAAAATAACACATTTGTTTATTATATACTACAAATAATTAAATTGTTTTTAAATAATCATTTTCATATTTTATAATTTTTTTAAATATATTGTTATTACAAACAACCTTTATTCGGGTTAATGTTCATAAATTATATACATATATAAATAATTTTAAAGTATATTTTAGATTTTAATGTATTTATTATTGCCACTCTATCCCAAATTTATATATATTTTTATTTGTATATTTCAATTAAAATATTTTTTATTTTTGTTATATAATCCTTAAATTAATTATTTAATTTTATGATTCAATTTTTGTGTTTTATGATAATTTAACTAGGTTAGTAGGTTAGATTTCTTTTAATATATTTTATTTAAAATTATATTGGAATAATTATAAAGGATTAATAAAACTTAAAATTTTTTTGACAAGGGTGGGTTGGGTTAAGTTGGGTTGTGAAAGTTTTGGGTTGGGTTGACAATCCAACCAACCAAAGGATTGGATCAAAAAAATCCCTCAACCCAACCCGGACCACACCCCTAATTCATTTTGCTGATTTTAATTATTATTTAATTATAAAGTTTTCAATTTTACTTTTACATTATATTTTAAATAGAAATTAAAATTTTAAAACATTAAAAAATTATACATATAAATTAAAACTTTTAACAGATTATTGGGGTTGATTTAAGAAAAAATTACAAATTAATAATAAGAAACCATGTGGCTTAAGGAGTAATTTAATAAATTAAAAGGGTGTAATTATAAAAAACAAATCTCATTAAATATTTTTGAAAGCCCATAGGCCCATAAAAAGTCCAACCCGAAATTGGGTACGGCCCAGCCCAATTAAAATATTATAGAATCAACTACCCGCCATTATCTTCGTCTCCGTCATCGCTCCAACACTCGGATTAGGGCTTTTAGCTTCACCCTCTTCTTCTTCCTCCTTAACTTTTACTCTACACCTCCGGGGACCTCCCTTCTCCGTCTCATTTACGCCATGGACGTCACCAAGAAACGGAGGATGGACGAAAATGGCGTCGACTCCTCCGACCATTCTTTTTCTAGAATTACTCCTGAAGACGCTCGCAAGATCATTGATCGTTTCACTCCGGACCAGCTTATCGATATTTTACAAGATGCAGTTTCGCGTCACGTGGATGTTCTTGATGCAGTACGGTGTATTGCAGACCGAGATGTTTCCCAGCGGAAGCTGTTTATTCGGGGTCTTAGTTGCGATACTAGTACAGAAGGTTTGCGTTCTCTCTTTTCCGCTTATGGCGAGCTTGAAGAAGCTGTTGTTATTATTGACAAGGTGACTGGGAAATCGAAAGGTTATGGCTTTGTGACTTTTAAGCATGTTGATGGTTCTATACTGGCCTTGAAGGAACCGAGCAAGACAATTGATGGCCGCGTTACGGTGACGCAATTGGCTGCAGTGGGAGTTTCTGGGCAGAGTTCGAACGCTGCAGACTTGTCGTTGAGGAAAATTTATGTGGCGAATGTTCCAATGGATATGCCAGCCGATAAGCTGTTGGCACACTTTTCGCTGTATGGAGAAATTGAGGAGGGACCGCTAGGCTTCGATAAGCAGACGGGTAAGTGTAGAGGCTATGCTTTGTTCGTGTACAAAAAGGCAGAGGGTGCTCAAGCAGCTCTGGTTGATCCAATCAAGGCGATTGATGGAAGGCAGTTGAGTTGTAAATACGCTAACGATGGGAAGAAAGGGAAACCTGGCGGTGGGACGGATGGAATTCAAACGACGGGAGCGGGTCAAGGAAACTTGCATGGAGATGGTATGCCTATGGCTCCTCCATCAGCAATCCCCGGTTCGGGCGGACAGTATGGTGGTCCGGGTGGCATGGGATCGTATGGAGGCTTTTCTGGTGGCCCTCAAGGGGCGCAGCCACTTGGTCACCATCCGCTCAACTCTTCAATGGGGCCAGGAATATCCTCTGTCGGTAGTCAGGCTCTATCTTCGCAGGGCAGCTCCGGCGGATATGGTGGCGGTCCATATGGTGGTGGGTACGGCGGGCCCGGTTCCTCAATATATGGTGGTATGGGAAGTGTAGGTGGGGGCTTGGGTAGTTCTGGAGGTGGATTGGGCGGAGCTGGGGATGTTTCATCACTGTATAGGTTATCACAGAGTTCGGTTGGAATACCTTCTGGTGGTTATCCGGATAGTGGGCATTATAGCATGTCATCAGCATCCGGGCACCCAAATCACCACCATCAACAGGCAGGAGCATCACCAGCACCACGTGTTCCACCTGGAGGATTGTATCCCAATATACCACCATATTACTGAGGTATTCTCGTTTTCATTCTTACTGTCAATTATTGCATCAAGTGTGTGATTTTAGATTGGCTACCCATACCTTGTTCTTACTATTTTTCATGTTTGTTCCAAAAATTACTTCGCAGCGTTTCCCCTCTGCTTGATGGTGTTAAATTCCTGGGGTTTTTCCGTTATTAATTTTAGTTTTATTGCTTTTAGCATTTGAGCTTACCATAGATGCATGTTTTGCTTGCAAATCTTTGTTTTCTCGACATTTCAGATTTAGTTTTTGTTGCTCTAGCATTTTTTGGGTTCGTCTTATTGTCTGGGTGACTGTTGAACCGTAGAAGTTCTCTTAATAAATCATTTTCGTATGTTACTATCAATGTGGGCGGGCTCTTTGCTAGTGAACCTTCCAATTTAATAGCAATTTCCACTTTTGGTTTTTGTTTCTTGGTATTGCCATGTGCCGTCTTTAGTCCTTTCACCTTATTTTCAATATTTGCGCATTTGATAATATTTACGTTTGTGCGGTTATTATTTCTAATTTCACTTGTTCATGTATTATGTTGTTAGGACTTGAAATGTAGATGTGATTGGGATACAATCTAGGAAATTTGAATTTTAGCTGGTACATTTGCTATGCATTGGTTGCGTCATTGTGATTTATCACATATGTTTAAGTCATTTTTATGCATCTACTCTAAATCCTATTCTTCTATTTTTCCTGTTCTTTCCTGCTCCCTTATTTTCTTCCTGTTATATGATCACTTTTATCAGGAAAGAGACAGCATTCTCGTCTTTTCTTCTTTTATATATATGTGTGTGTTTGTGTTTGACTTCTTACAATGATGATACCTATTTCTCATCATGTAAGAAAACACTTCTGATAGTACTGCAAATTATCCCTTTATTAGCTCATGTTATGTTCCTCTGGAAAGTTGGATTTTTGAGAATGTTGATTTCATATTTTCATAGGAATTAATTGCTGAATTTATCGATTCACAATTAAAGTTGATTATTTCTGGAATTTCTGCAATCAAAATTGCTTAGATTTTGACCTTTGTAGTTTCCTGGAACATTTTTCGTTATTAATATTAATAGGTGAAGGAATTGTTGGCTTTAAGAAGCACCTAATCTTATTTATCCCAACAGTGATCGCTACTGAATGCTAATGCTTGTGGTTGGGTACATATATATACACATTTATAAATTATCAGATATGTTTTAAGTCATTTGACCATGAGGATGTGGAAATTGAAAGGAGGAAGGTATTATTTGTTCATTTACTATCTATGTAAATGAGAACTTGGCACTCCTACATATCCTGTCCTTGCCTGCCTCATCTTTTCTTCCTTTAACTTACCAGTTGGTTTGGGCAATGAAGACATTCTCATCTTTTCTCCTCTGTTATATATATCTGTTTATTCTCCTGCATATAATATTTGTTTCTTATTCTGAATACTGCCATTTGTTCTGCAGTTTATCCCCGTAGCGCATAATACGTGGCTTAGAAATGTTGAATTATCCGAGAATATTGGTTTCATATTCTTAGTGGCGCTACCTGTTAGAATATATTTATTTACTGTTAAAGTTGATTGTTTCTCTTATTACAGTAATCCAAATCTGGTTTACTGGAGAATTTTACCTTGTTTACAACTGAAGGGAGTGTTAATTTATCATCTAGTTGAAATGTTGGTTTAGCATTCTTTTTCACCTTTATAATTCTAGTCGTCTAAGAGGCGTTTGGATTTCTTATATTATTGCTTTTGGGTATTTCATTTGTAAATATAGGCATTCGGACACTTTTACAATGCCAATGGGTTCCTTTTTACATGTCTTCCATAATTTCAGGTTTCTTGTTTTAAAAAAATGCCTATATAATGTCAAAGTTTTGGTTAAATCTTAAGTATTTTCCTTTGAACTATTTATTTTATGTTAGCTATCTGTACTTAAATTTCCTTTTCTTTTTTTTTATTTTTTATTATTTGTAGTTTTTTTTAGCAAGGTTAGATGATTGGTAGTACATTATGTTTGAATAATTTGCTTTCACTTAGCATGACCTTTTCTTGTATGATTGAGTGTAGTGATGAATTAGTTGAATGGGTTTCTGATTCAGGTTATGATGCTTGTTGTGCGCAGATGCTTTATGTGCTCTGGTGATTGCGTTGATTGCAGACTGTTACTCTGGTTTGATGAATGCATTACCTTTGCTTGTGGCCTCTGCTGTTTAACTGCACCTTTGAGTTGTTCATTTATAGTTACTGTTAGTCAAAGAGAGAGTTAGAAAGTTAGATAATTTGTGTACTCTACCCAATGACTTACTTGTGCTATTTGACTTATCTACTAGTAGTAAATTTAGTATTTTCTGAGTACTACTATTTGCTCTTGTTGTTGTAGTTGTCTGCTTTCTGTTGCTTTCATTATACGTGGACAATGTGTTCTTCCGTCTGTCATTTACTGAGCTTTTACTTTTTTCACCCTAAGCACTTATTGCTTAAAATATGATGTTTTAATATTTTCAATTTGGGCATTACTTGATCTGGCATCTTGATTGAGCATTTCAACGTGCTAGAAAAACGTTGTGTTGTCTTGGTTGCTACTTGTTTGCTGGGAACTTTGAATCCTTTGCAGTTCCTGTTGTCCAAGTGGTTTCTACTTCTTCTCTTCCATTATTATTGTCATACTTTTGGAATGGTTTCCTTCTATTGCTACTCTTCATTCTTTGTGAATGGTGGATGAAAGAAGTAGATAAACATCCATGGTGGTTCTATTGGCTGAACATGTTTTGTGTGCCCATGCTTTGTGGATTCACTTCTATTGCTGCTCTGCTATGTTGTATCTCTGTATTGAAAAAGTTGATGGAGCCACAAACTTTGTCAGACTTGGATTTGAATGTTACTTGAAGACCTTTGTATATCTTATCTTTGGATCGTAGAGATGATATTTTCACTGCTGAACTGTGACTCTTAGTTGCATTCATTGATGATTAAGTGCATATTGAGCTGGATTCTTGGACCAAATACCTGTGTGCATAGTAATAGACTGAGTTCGTTTTTGTTTCAGTCAATTGCTTGTTTAATTTTCTGTCCTGTAGTGATTAGACCGAAGTAGGCTTGGTTAACAGTGGGTGGTGTATTTTGTGTTTTATGGATATTGACAAGATTTGTTTTCTCATTGTCCTTTTTAATCTCTATTATGTTCATGTGTTGAAAGAAAATTAATCCAGGCAACATGCATAAATAAATATGAATGCAAGCTTATTTGGAGCTGGCTTTCTTCCTTCTTGATCCTATGATATTATCAGTAGCTTTTGGGGGTTGAAGTTGAATTTTGACTTGTTTCCCTACTTTTTGTGGCGTGTGTTTTGTGGAGAGATGATGAGCATTTGGTAATTATATTTTGCTGGAGTTTTAGGTGTTAAGACGTGTTTGGTTGATAAGTTTGGGAGGGCCAACTATGTAATTTGTTATTTTGGCTATGTCAGTGGGGTTTTCAGAGGGCATGTTTATGGCCATTTGTCTTGTTTGGAGATTTAGAATTTTGTATAAGTTTGGAATTTGTAAGATGGATTTTAGAAATGGGTGCTATTCTAATGTTTCAACTTACAAGATTAGCAAATTTGTTGTCCTAGATTTAGTCAGTTGCAAGATTCAGGACCGGTTTGGAATGCATTTTGAAGTGCTTAAAAATCCATTCCATATCGGCCCTAAATTTAAGCTACAAAATCTTTAGCCCAAATGGCTCTTGATTGTTTCCCCTGTTGCCTTTCTGATTGGTGGAATATGAAATGAGGTGACAAATGGACACTCTCCCACTGGGGCACCTGTTTGGAAGACTCAAAATCAGTCAAGAAGAGTATTGTTCACATAAATTTGTAGGGGAAATTTGATACATCCTTTCTAAGGCAACCAATTGAACCATTGAAGCTCACTCAGTTGACCCATAGCATCTCTCTATACTCTAGTTTCGACTCTGTTCTATAGATGGACGGTTGTGTCCTTGAGTTCTATGGAGGACATATTTATTCGTTTTGGTTATTGATAAAGTATGTGTTGTACTTAAACAAGATTTGATACACAATAAGGCTAGATTCTGTGTATTGAAGATGCTGCAATTTCCTAATTAATAGGAAAAACCTTCTTCTACCATTTAAAATACTCTCCTTGTGTATAACCCGTTCTTCATTTTGTTTTTGCTGGTGAAAGAACACAAAATATTGTCACTGATGAATTTCGAATGAATCATATGGAAGGTGGTTTAGTGGGCAAAACAATATAGTGATATCAATAAATTGCAATGTTTGTGATATTGAAATTATTATTATGATGAAAATTGCTTTAGTAGATACTTCAGACTTTTTCAAAATAGGACATTGGATTCATTTCATTATGATCCAAATTTGAGCATGATTTGAAGTTCTCATTGAATGTCAGCGTCAGTATCTAATTCTTTAGACTAACTAAACTTTTAGTTGTCATATACAGATTATGATTCATGGAAACAATAATCAAATGGAAGCAGCAAACTCTTAATTTTGATTTGAATTCCTTTCTATTCCTCCCTTTGACCTCACTGCAAGTAGATGATGGAATTTGGACTTTTCATCTTGCCAACAAGGTACTTTCTTATTTCTAGTCTTTTAGAATATTACATCACAGATATCTATTAGAAAAAGTGAACCTACGATCTTGAAGAAGTCAAAAAAGCCTTATCCGCTCAAGTTCTCCTATTTATCTTGAGAGTTCTTTGCCTTTGATGTTTTGGTTGAAACCTATCAAAGATTTTGATGGTTTCTTAACAAGTAAGCATACAAAATTTCATTCCATGTATCGGGAACTCCTGGTAAACACCAATGGATGCAATCTGCAAAAATTTTTGGATCGGATCTCTGTTGTTTGGTCAAAAGCTTGCCTCGACGCTCCCCGTAAATTGACGTATGTGCATCCTTTCGAAACTCTGATAGCTGTGTAATGTTTAATATAGTTACATCTACTTTGAGATTCTGTATAGTATCATGAATTGTTTCCATAATCTCTGTGCTAGAACCAGTGCCCCAGTGTGGATGGTGCATTGGTTGAGTTTCGTTGAAGCAGTTCTCATCACTTCCTGGCCTCCATTCCCAGCTCCTACAAGAGATAAGTTGCTTTCTTTCATATTTAGTGACCATTTAAACTGAGATGGAACGAATTTAAGCAAGGTTATGAAGAAAAGAAACTTCATAAAGAACTTGGGAGCCTTGTTTTTACTACCCTTATGAGTTGTAAATGGTTGAAAAGGTCAGGAAAGCATTTAGAGTGAAACCCACCACAAATGTGTTGGAGACATTGTCATGAAGAAGACGTTTTGAGACTTTGGGTTGATGTTGGATTCTAGCCAATTTGCCCATGTTTCCATTGCCAATCTGTATGCAGTGCTCACATTATACTCTTTTACATCCTCTGGAGATCCATACCTTAAAAGAAGGAAACACACAATCAATCTCAAGGACTTTCATTAAATCACAAAAGTCACATTAGATAACTTCAAAGAATTTTGGCATGTTTCACTCCCGAACATGTCCTTCTTTTGGTCGCTCTCGTTAAGAATACTGAAAGATAAATATTGATTGATTGGACAATGATGTGATGTCAGATGGAATTAGTAGAAGTAGATTGCTAGACAAAATTGAGTTAGTTCGAAAACATTGATTAAAAAGGAGGGTATATTGGTCATACTACGTAGAATCACGACTCATTGTTTATGCGTAAGTTAAAATATTAGGGACTAAATGAGTTCGACTTCCCAAGTTTAGGGACTAGCCAACCAGGAAACTTTAGGAAAAGAATACATACGTCGCATTGATCACGGGTTTGTATCTCCACCAGACATAGCTCTCAAACACCAAAACATCAACCCCTTTCCAGTGCTTGCCATGGTTAGCTATGGAGTCGAGCTTCACCATTCTTTTCAACACTGTATGGTTGGTTGCATGATCAGAAATCGACTCAACTATAAACGGTGCCCAGTAGTACTCGATGGATACATTGTAATCCTGAATCGACAAATCCAAAACGTGAGTATTCGAATTCTGAAACGATCGATATTCTGTTTGGTTCTAGTTTCAAAATGGAAGTATATTGTTCTTCCTTTTTATTATAAGAATGTTAGAACTTTTATGATGGATAGGTATGCACTTTTCACAGCTTTGAGCCTTTGAGGTACCTCAACTTTGAAGATCTTCCTGGGAGGAACTCTTTGAAGGGATTTCTTTCCTTTGGGAATGGCTGATTGAACCAAGCAGACCATTGATTCAAATTGCCCTCTCTGAATTGAGTCCCCAACAAACATTATTCTTTTGTCCCTCAAAATATCCAACAGCTTCAATGGATCAAACCTGAAACCGTCCCAAATACCATTATAATCTCGACTATAAGGTCGGAGACTAGAATCCCGAGTCAGGATCGAAAGAAGTAAACAAATTGCGATACCTCGGTAAATTGCAAGAATTAGGCTGCCATCTCCACTTCTTATAGAAAGAATCAGGTCTTCCATTCTTTTGGCAAGTAACTTGTTTAACTAGATATGGGCATGTCTCTTCTTCATAAAGAGGGTATGATGCATTATCCCATTCCCATTTCCCGTCGAACAAATTGCAGTCTTCATCTATGAGATCCTTTGAAGAAACAACAATAGGTAGTCGGTGACGGGTTTCGCTTCTCGGTCGGCCGTACATCTTGAAGACAAAGCTTCCATGACTCTTGAGATCATCTAAGACTAGCCGAGCGAGTCCTAAGATGAGAAAAGCTGCCAATGCTAACGGAAAGGCGGAATGAATTTGTCGATCGAACGAGAGTTGTTTCAGCATTTTCTTTTGTTGGTGATGAGTTTATTTTCTTTACTATTGTTGGACATTGAGTTTATTGGGAAGTTATTGAATTCTTGATAATATCTTTAGTTTGAAGTATCCTTTCTCTATTTGTGCAACCACCAGTTGGTGGAATGTTGGTGGTAGTTTCATGCATTGCAAAGCTATGTTTTTTTCCATCTCGAGTTCGATATCGGTCTTGTGTTCGATATCGGCATAAAGAGTGAATCAATATTTCAATATACTGTAAAAGAGAATCCAATGAAATATTTAAAAAGATAGCTGTAAAATTTAATTCATGTGATTATAATGTTAGTAATAAGTAGTATACAATGTTAATTTTTTAGTTTAAATATATATTTTAAAATTCTTGTTTCTAAAATCTGTCTACATTGATATCGATATTTCATCGATGTTTCTAGACATTTATATTGGTATGTTCAACCTTGATTTTAATCGATTGAGTTGTTCTAATATTGTTCATAGATCTTTTTGTTAGATAAAATGTCGAGCTTCTTAAAATGATTATCGGGTTGTTTTGGAGACCTTTATTTTGCTTTACTCTTAAATTTTCAATTTTATTAATCAAACTTTGAAAAAGGATAGGATTTATTTTGTTTAATCCGAACAATGATTTTTTTAATGGGTTAAATATAAAATCTAATAAAAGCAGAGTTGAGGTGTTCATTATATGACTCGATAACTCAACGAGTATAAATTTTTTTTCAATGTGAATTAAGTTGAATTTTTTGAAAAACAAAAATTGAAGTCGGTTCACGAGTTGGTATTTTTTTCTTTGTTGGGTTAACTCGACCAACTCAAAAATAGGGTCACAATCGAATATAACCTATCATATTTCTAAGATTATTGTAAAAATTAAAATTTATTTAACATTGATAAGCAATATTAGTGATACATTGTGATTTGTGAATGTTTGATATATGAGCTGAAATTTAAGTTATTAATATAACACGAAGAAATATAATATTATTTAAAAAATAATAGCTGTACAACTCTATCTAACCTGAGCTAAAAATAAAGAATTTGATTGAGTTGTGAACTCTATTTAAATTGTTAAATTCTAAAAAATAGGGTTTAGGGTTTAGGCTAATGTAAGATCTGAAGAGGGAAATTTAAAACCCTAAAAAATAAAAATTGTACGCACAAAGAAAAGATTTCATTAATTCAGTAGATAAATATCTGGAAAATTAAATAAAAGAATTTGTCTGATAAAACACTTGCAGATGATGAAATTAATATATCTTCGCCGCAGAGACTCACTCCGGTAGCTGTTCTTTCGAGAATGTTGAACAATGGAGTGCGCAGCCTTCACACTTCCTGTTTGCGCTTTCCCTACTTGGCGGAGAGGCCTCTTTTCCGATCAATTTCGTACCGGGGAACTCGCCGCCGGCGACTTTTTGCGAGCTTCGGCTCTGCTTCAGCCACCGCCACTAAGGAAAGGAAGGAGAAGGTGATTGTTATATCTGGTCCGACTGGTGCTGGGAAGAGCAGGCTTGCTATGGAGCTTGCTAAGCGTCTCAATGGTGAAATTGTCAGCGCCGACTCTGTCCAGGTCAATTGACAATGTCTGTCTTTGAATGTTGCTGAGAAAATGGGAGGAAAATGAAAACGAAACTAGAATTGGACTTTAATTTCAGTTTTCTGTTTTTTCAATGGCCGTTTGAGTTCATCTAGTTGTGCAAATGAATCTAATAGCTTTGGCTCAAACAAATTTAGTCAGGTAAAGCTTTGTTTTACAGAAGATTAATGGAATTGAAGGCTGGAAAACGACTTGGTACAGCGAAGAAGATTTGAGAAACTTGGATGTAAACCAAATATTAGGATGATAGCCTGCAATACACATGTTTATCTTTGCATTTACATGTGCATAAAGCACGATACATCAATGCACGGGAATTTCAAACTTTCTAGCGTCTCTCGTTCACATATCTTTCCATATCTTTCCAAACCTGTAACAACTTTTGGTGCCACGAAATTTTTGGGAAGAAGAGAAACCAGTGCCTTCTTAGCTCTAATACTTCGAGAGAGCAACATTTCTTTTAGCTTTAAGCAATTTTCCTTGGCTTGTGTGCTGTGTATCTAGATAAGGGTTCCGTCGCTAACATGTTTTCTTATTTTGGAATTTGTATGGCTTTCACTTTGTAATGTTAATGAAACAGTTTCTTGAATGCTAATATTATTCATTCTGGTTAATTTCAGGTATATCAGGGTCTTGATATTGGATCTGCGAAGCCTTCTGCAAGGGATAGAAAGGTGACTTATATCCTACGTGCTCTAAATTTTTGCTATTAATTAGTAACTGAAGCTTGAGGAATCCTTGTCTAGTCCTCTGTTTTAAAGACGCTTAGGAATTCTACATTGAGAAGTGACGAGAGGGGAGAAGAAAAGGTGTGATTGACATAAAAGTAGAAATTGCGTTAATTCAACTATGAATAATCAAATACAAGTCGTTAAGCTGTAATTGGAATAGCATATATTGAGAATAATTGATTGCGTAGTCTCAAATCCCAAATGTAAAAATGAATCATACAGTCTTGATGTTGGAGTCCTTTTAATGGAATTGATTTGTCCATTTACCCATGTGTTTCTGATATTGATAAGTGAATCTTGATTTACTTCACATATAACTTGTCTCCTGAAGTATGCTTTATATTTTTGGGTTAAAGATAAGATTACTTTAATTATGGCTGAGTGAGATCATTTGTATTAATAATGTTAAGTGACTGTTTTAGCTAATGTAGATATACATATTTTAAATTCTGTAGTCAAGTTGATTGAATACACTTTTCATTCGATCGAGATTTCATTCTCTCTATTTTAGGAGGTTCCGCATCATCTGCTTGACATACTACGTCCATATGAAGGTATGCTTTTCACTGGCTCTGTCATCTGGGAATTTAACTCCAACGTATTTTACCATATTCGCTTGTAATGTAATTTAAATATTCAATGAACAAATTGATATTTCTTTGTGCAAGAATTTTTGAACTCATTGTTAAATTTGTCCAGAATATTCTGCTGGTCAGTTTTTTGAGGATGCGAGGCAAGCGACAAGATGTATCCTTGATAATGGCCGTGTTCCAATAGTTTCTGGTGGGACAGGATTGTATTTAAGATGGTGTGTACCATAATGGCCTTCCCTAGAATTTTTCTTTCTGTTGGTTACTATTATTGAAAATAGGATTAGCACGAAACATCTCGTCCTTAGTTAATGAATGAAACTGGAAACATGACTGTCGGTGTTAGTGGTGCTTGTGTCTTTTTCTTGCATGTAATGCTGACTTAATGCTATTAGAAGATGGACCCCCCCAGTCTGTGAAAGAACAATAGAGCATATGATGAGAATGACTGATTAGATGAACAGAAAAAAAGTATCATTGACAATGTTGAACAAGTATAATATTGTCCACCCCCCCAATGATGGTCGAATTATTCAGTAGAATAGGTTGCTCAACTTTTTGCTATTGAATATATCATACAAAAAAACATTTTGTAAAGTAGCTTTTATTTTGGGTGTGAGATCAAATGAAGGTTCATGTATGGCAAACCCAATGTTCCGAAGGCCACCCCAGACGTTGCTGTCAAAGTATATTCTGAGTTAGCTGACCTTCAGAAAAATGAAGACTGGGATGCAGCTGTGCAATTGGTTGTCAAAGCTGGTGATCCTAGAGCACAGCATTTACCTACTAATGATTGGTACCGATTGCGGCGTAGCTATGAGATTGTCAAGGTAATTTCTTGTTCTTGCCTGTTTATTTGATACTCTCTCTTTCTGGATGCTTATTCTTCTATTTGCATGATTTGCGCTAGCATGTCTTCTTTGTCTTGGTTTTGTGTGTGAACCATTGCTCAAGCAATTTCATGTTAGATTGATTCTATAGACTTGGTTTAATAGGGTACCTTCCTGCTTAATTTGGGTTGAGATAACTACATTATATGATGGGATACTTCGTGCTGTAATTTACAATATCAATCAGGAGGGTTTTCTGTGACTCTTTGGTTGCGTTCTTTGGTATTTGACCTTTATGTCTATTTCGATCTGTCATTGAAATTTGGTTTACCAAAAAAAAAAAACTAAAAATAGAAATAAATAAAGAATGAAAGAAATAAGAAGTTACGGAAGAATACAAACATATATGAGGAAAAGTAATTAATTTATTTTCTTGTGGAAAGTCCGGAATATTTAAAGGATAGAGATGAAAAGATCTTTTAAAAGATAAGACTGATGAAGTGCTGGCAGTGTGACTTAGATCATTATTCCTAGTATCTTTTTTTCTAGGCTTCTTTGACTCGGTAGTTCAAAGATCCTCCATATTTATGACTTTCCTTTTTTTTTTTTTTTTTTTTNTTATGACATAGATCTTGTTCTTTTGGATTGGAGTCCTTTTTGTAGTTAGTGCCGGGCTTCTGTTTTATTTTTTGGCTCGTTTTTTTTTCTTTACGCTCTTGAACTCTTTCATTCTTTTTCAATGAAGTTTGGTTTTTTACCTAAAAACATCAAAGGGACAACTAAAAAGACATTTCCTATTTCTTTTCGAAAATCCCTCTCAATGTAGTAAAGAAACTGTTTTCCATAAGAAGCTTCCACTTCCCCAAATATGTGGGTGTAAGAAAATCTCCTCTGGATTACTGATTACGCTGTAGCTGACCATAATGTTTTCCACAGCCTTCACCAGAAGTTTAAACTTTAAAGCAAGACAGACAAAGCTAAACATGATTATTTTCTTCCAATGATTCATGATTCACTTCCGTCAATGCCTAATTACAAAGAATAATCCAGTACAGATAAAGAGCACTGTGGAAAACCCCTAGCTGAAAGAAAAAAAAGGATTTTGAAGTTGTAATGTATTTGTCCTACCTTCTAGCTATCAATACCTTTTCTTGAATGATTTTATTTTTTTTCCAATTAGAAAATTTATAATATATTAATGTGATGTAACATTCCTTTGCAGGCAAGTGGTTTACCTCCATCTGCATTTCAAGTTCCATATGACACTTTCAGACAAGGATGTGGTTCTGGTGCAACAAGCAGCTTTCAGGATGCTGACCATTCAGTTGACTCTTCTGTTGATTCAAGTGAGGAAATTAGCTCGAAAGAGTTGGATTATGAGTTCATTTGTTTCTTCCTCTCTAGCCCAAGGCTCAATTTGTATAGGTCAATTGACTTCCGCTGTGAAGATATGATTTCAGGTGGGTGTACTATTAAAGTTAAAGTAAATAAATATAACAGAATTCCTTCTGTTGAGTTGTAGCTAGTAGTTATTTCAGTTGAAGACTTGTAATATCATGCATGATGTTCTACTTGTCTTGTGAGTGACAGAATCTTTTATTGCTCGCATTAGTAAATTGGTCAGTTTATTTTACTAAACTCCAATACTTTTCATTATCTGTAGGAAGTGATGGGATTTTATCTGAGGCAACATGGCTTCTTAATAGCGGCCTTCTTCCAGATTCAAATTCTGCCACTCGAGCTATTGGTTATAGACAAGTACATCCTGGACATCTTAATATATTTCAGTCTTTATATTTGAATATGGTGTGCGGAAGCTTTCTATTATTGTTTGTTTACTCTGACCTTTCTATTTGCAGAGATTATGTAATGAAACCGTTAAGGGTACTTCATTCTGGTTCCATTCGTTGTTAAAAAAATTATGAGCTTGGACTTGATTATATGTTAAGTAGATGTCACAAAAACTTAAGCTATTAAGTAGAATGGTTTGAATAGTATTGTACTCAATATAAACTTCAACTTTAGCAATGTGGGATTTATTTTTAATAATCGCCTTTATGCACATGGTCTTACCGAGAGTTTTAGACCTTTTTCATGTACTGGATGCGAGCACAAAGAAGCTCTATTGAGCAGAGTTTTGATATTATGTGTGCGTGTGTTGAGCTTCCCTATATTCTTTTGCCTTCTCATTGAAAATTCATTGTGGGCTTGTGGCTGTCTGCAGCTAATTCATTACCTAATAGTAATAGAAAAAAAAAAATAATGAATAAAACAAAGAAGAGAAAAGGAAAATCGACAAAATGTGACTGGAATTTCTTCTGGGGAGGATGTTCTTAGCTACGCAGCCCTGAAACAATTTGTCAGGAAGCAGCACCCCATAACTTATCTCGGTTTAAACATAGATAATATTAATTCTTGTACTTGTTAAATGGCTTTGAAGGTTCCCAAGAGAAACTGACTCTCCTAGATACAAAGTTAATACCAGCTACTATGGTAGGAACTTCCTTCGCTAATTCATGGAGACTGCAGAAGCCATTGAAAGTCTTTGTCATAACTTCTTCATATGATTTCTTTAACTTCTTTTTTTGTTTTATATCCTATAACTTCTTGATAAGTTCCATAAATTACATTGTGCAACTGTCATCTTTTTTAGCATTTATTTTGCACCTAATTTTGTTAGTTTTCCTCTTCAGTGTAGGCAAGATACGCAGCCACTAATCTATTGTGAATCATGAATTTCAGGCTATGGAGTACCTATTAAGGTGTAGGCAACAAGGTGGAAGGAGTTCTCCAGGAGAGTTCTTTGCCTTTCTCTCTGAATTTCAGAAAGCATCTAGGTAACTCCATTGTGCGTGTGAGCAAAATGGCTTTAGTTTTGAGAAAGCTATGCGTCCAAGTTGTTCTAGATTTTGAGGATATTTGTTCAGTGGACAATTAATCAACTGGCTCAATAGAAATTTCAAACTGTGTTCACAGTAAATTATATGAATTGTTTCAAGGAAAAAAAAAAGTTGGATGATTATTGTCAAATTATGAAGCCATATAACAAGATGGACTAGGTTACTCTTTTGTTTTCAAAAACCATCGGAATTGGAATAAACAATCTCCTCTTTTACGCAAATACAACACAGATCAGTCTATGCATAGATAAGGTCTTTGGCCTACAAATATTCTCTAGGGCTTAGACCTTCCAACATAACAAGCTCCTCTCCACAATACATCTTTGGGTGTTTTCCTAAAACTAAATTTGATTGAATGGAATGACTTAAGGGTAGAAAAAAGGTTGAATCCAACAGCGGCAGGAAATAGTTCTGGAATCCTTTCTTAACTAGATTACGCCTAGGTATGTGATCTGTTGAGAATTTCAAATGCGGTTACAGGCTGTTTGAACTAGCATTAGCTTTATATTTTATGGCCTTGCCCAATGGTTCTTGCTGATTCCTTGTGGGAGAAGTACTTTGAGTACAAACCATGCTTTAGTGCTATATACTCCCCTTATCTTTCTATATACTCCATATGCTTTTGCGTTTTGTTGGGTTTCAAATCGGAAACTGAAAAATCACTGTGCAGAAATTTTGCAAAAAGGCAATTGACTTGGTTTAGGAATGAGCGGATATATCACTGGCTTGATGCTTCTAAACCCCTGGTATGTTCTTTTCATTTTTTCTTCTGTTCAAACTACATTTCTTCCCCACTATGAAGAGTAGCGCTGCCAATTTTGTTCTCCACATACTCTGTATTTTACAACCTTCATTCTCAAATCTAAAAGTTGATCGCTGATGTTCTTGTTATTCACTTGATTGAATTCTGTAATCGTCTTAAACTAATTTTCTTAGTGGAACGGTTTTTATCATAGTTTCTTCATCGTGCTTAAATAATTAAGTTTCACAATACGTTCTGTTTCGGATACTAATACTAGTAAATTCTATGTACTACCATTACCTTTAAATTCCTTTAGTTCGCCTATGAAACCATGAGGACTTTGAAGTTATTGAGAAGTCTCTTACAAAAGGAAAAAGAATTAGTATTACTAAACATAGCCTTTGTTGAGAATTTTCCCTTCAGCATGGTTGTTTTTGTACAATCCTTTTATGTCAATTTCAAACTCAACCATTTACTTCTATCAACATGCTGCTTTCTTCTTCTTGTAAAATATGGTTCGGGTAGTATCATTCTATAGTCAGCATGCATTCAACCCATGACTAAACCCGTGCTTATGTAAGCAAAACATTAATGGTTCAGTGACTTGGTTTTTAATGAGCACAGGAGTAGATGAATCTCACATGGATAAATCCATTGTATTCATGTTAATGATTGAATTGTAAGGACATTTCATTATAACAATGCATCAAGAGTTGTTTAAATTACTAGTTACATGTTTATAGTTACAATTTTATGATGAAATTCTCAAGTCTGTTCTGATCAATGTGTGGGACAAAAATATTTGCAGGAAAATGCACTCAACTTTATTTATGATGCTTACCATAATGAAAGTGGAAATATCTCCGTTCCAGATTCACTTAGAATGGAGAAAGATATTTCCAGTCACCGAGAGGCTTCGGAACTCAAGGCTTATCGAGCGAAAAATAGGTACTACTTACAGTCAAGTCAATTATATCACATTTGGGCATTATTGTATCAAATCATGAAATGTGCTAATAACAGCTTCTTCACCCCCCAATTCACAGATATTTTGTTAGACGTGAAGATTGTGCTGATGTTTTGGATTGGATAAAAAGAACCCAAAGTGTTTACCAAGATAATCCTGTCGCTTGAACGAGTTCGATCTCGACCTCATTTTTTTATGCAAAGGAATCTTACTTACCAAAAAATCTTGGTAGGCCATTGACTTTACTCCTATACAATGTATTTCATTTTTCAGCTTGTTCGGTTTAAAATCGTTCTGATGCATGGATTTATCTGCAGCAGATCTCACTTAAGTTGTGCATAAGTTCAGAAGTGAGTGTTCATTTATTCTACTACCAAATGCCAGAAGTTTGATAATGCTGCTTGTCAATATCGAATCCCCCCCCCCCCCC
>NW_019272024.1:2085957-2094944 GCF_002738345.1 Cucurbita maxima | reverse complement strand
CCCCCCCCCCTATTTTTGGCCAACATCTTAAAGTGTGAGATTGGTTATATTCAGCGTTTGCAGTTACAGAACTCCAGAATGATGAGTTCCCAATGACCATTCAGTCTTCAAAGTGGTCAGTATGCCTTATTTTTTGGAGTTGGTCTAATTTATTTTCAGGTACTTATATCTTGTCCTATGAACCAACCTGATTTTGATGCTTTTTTTTTGGGGGGGTAAGTTTTGTTCTTTGAATGAATAGGAATATTATGTAAAGTGATAGTAATATTCTAGCAGATTAAAGTTGCACACATTCCCATAAAAAGATGACCAGATGGCCTCATGGAAAGGCATCAGCCATGGCCAAAGGTCATCCATCTTCTTTGCTGATAAGAGCAAGAAAAGAAAATGGTCCAAAATCTTTTTCAAGGATGCCCTTCACTTTAATCATCTTGTTTTGCCCACAACACTACGAACTTATTTGGTTTTCTCATGGTATTGTGTTGAATTTTCGTTTATAGGTAACAATTTAGCTCTTGGGCTTTAGTGTCGGTTTTTCTCTTATGTAATGAGTTATGTAATAGTCCAAGTCCAAGCTCACCGCTAGCAGATATTGTCTTCTTTATGCTTTTCCTTTCATACCTGCTCTCCAATGTGGGATCTCACCATCGATATTAGGGAGAGGTTTCCACCGTCTTATAAAGAATGTTTTGTTCCTCTCTCTAGCACACTGTTCAGTATCCACTCCTTTCAGAGCTTAGTGTCCTTATTGGCACACTGCTTCGGTGTCTGGCTCTGATACTATTTGTAACCGCCTAAGCCTACCCACTAACAAATATTATATGTTTTGACCTGTTACATATTGTTGTCAGCCTCACGATGTTTTGACCCGTTACACTGCTTTGGAGAGGTTTCCCCACGCTTATAAATAATATTTTGTTCTCTTTTTCAACCAATGTGGGATCTCACAGGTTAATTGATCAACATACGTTAGAAATTTTATGAAATCTTAGGAGACTAAGTTGTTATACCCTTCACTTTTTTAAAATTTTTATTTTTATACCCATTCAAAGTTTAAAACGCTATTTCTTTAAATTCATGGTTTAAATTGTCAATATAAATATTTTTAAAAATAAAACGTCTACTCAAAGACCTCTATTTTATTCTTTTAATGTATATAACAGATGTTAAATTCAGAAAGCGTCGTCGTTTATATAATTTACCTTTTTTTCTCTCTTTCTTTTAATAAATTTTTTTATCTAAAATTTTTTTATTTTGTATCTAATAAAATCATATATTTATTATCATAAAATTTAAAATACAAGATTTTATAAAGATTTAAAAATTTATTAGATGACCTATAAATAGAGTCGATGGGTGTCAAGTGGAAGTGTAAAAGTGTAGTGATGTATGCAGCTGAGACGTATAGGCATCTTTAACAGACTGGTAGATTTGAACCTTATTCCTACATGATTTGATGTAATGTATGCAGTAGAAGCATCCTAACAGACCGATAGACTTGAACCTAGTAAATTGATTTGAACCTTGTTTCTACATGATCTGATGAACCTTGTTCGACCCGATCAATACGATGTGATATATACAGCAGAAGCATTCTAATAGATCGATAGACTTGAACCTAGTAGATTGATTTGAACCTTGTTTCTACATGATCTGATGAACCTTGTTTGACCCGATCAATTCGATAACTTAAGTTTATAATTTAAATTTAATTGTGCTTATAATATCTATGGGGTTTTATTTTATTTTTATTTTGAACTAAAAAAAATTCCATTTTTAGATAACCAAGCAACAAAATTCAAGATCTGAAAAAAGACCGATGGAAAGAAAAAAAATATCGAAATTACCATCGAACCCTTCGCCTTGAGAATAAAAGCGAAGGCACAAGGCTTCGATCTGAATAACCCTTCATTTCCGCAAACCCCTTTCTTCTTCTTCTTCTTCTCTTTCTTGGTTTCGTCGGTGTTCTTCTACGTGGAACAATGAAGGCCTCACTTCTCAGATCCGTTCGTTCTGCCGTTTCGAGGTCCTCATCATCGAATCACCTCTTGAGACGTAGCTTTGGGACCGAATCGGTGCCGGAAAGGAAAGTCACCGTACTCGGTGCCGCTGGTGGAATTGGACAGCCATTGTCGCTTCTTATGAAGCTCAATCCACTTGTTTCTAGGCTCGCACTCTACGATATTGCTGGTACTCCTGGTGTTGCCGCCGATGTCGGTCATGTTAATACTAGATCCGAGGTCAATATCGTTTCTTTCCACCTTTTATCTTGCTCGGTTACGAGTAATTGTGTTTTGATTTGTGGATGCCTCTTTTAGGAATGCAATGGATCTTGTTTTTGTTCGCGTGATTTCAGTTTCTGTGTTATTTTGTGTCCGGATGTATATTGTTTGTTTTCTGCTCCATATTTTAAGTCGATTTTGAGTTATGTTTTGTTCTAATGCGTTTCGTATTCATCGATTTGGGCTATTTTTGTTCATTTCAGGATTTTTTGCTTCTCTGTAATTTGTTTAAATCAGTGTTCATTGCATGCTTATTCTGAACTCTTTTTGCGACTTGTAGGTTACCGGCTACGCGGGTGAGGAGCAACTCGCCAAAGCTTTGGAGGGATCTGATGTTGTCATCATTCCTGCCGGTGTTCCAAGAAAGCCTGGGATGACCCGTGATGATCTCTTCAACATCAATGCTGGCATTGTTAAATCACTTTGCACAGCCATTGCTAAGTACTGCCCCAATGTCTGTTCCCACAACTCTTCTACTGATGCATTTTCTTTTCTTTAGTTTCTTTTTTATCTGGCTTCATTTTGTAATCGAAATACGGTTTTGCAGGCTCTTGTTAACATGATCAGTAACCCCGTCAACTCAACTGTCCCAATTGCTGCTGAGGTTTTCAAGAAAGCTGGTACTTACGATGAAAGGAAGTTGTTTGGTGTTACTACTCTTGATGTCGTCAGGGCCAAGACCTTTTATGCTGGGAAAGCTAATGCTCCAGTATCTGGTATAAGTCGTTGCTATAATTCCGTTTTTGAAATTTCTCTGTAATTTTCCATTTACAATGATCAAGGGTGTTTCCTTGTTACGCTGCACACATAGGAGCAAGGTCAAACTTTATTGCCTGACTATTATAATACTGTTACAGAGGTTAATGTGCCTGTTATTGGTGGCCATGCTGGTATTACTATTCTTCCACTATTTTCTCAGGTACTTCCCTTTCTAAGTCAGCTTTCTTTCTGTTTACAATTTTATTAGTGATATAAGCAGTGTTCTTGCATCGGATGCTTTGGATTAGAGGGTCTTGTTGTTTTTATACGGTGTATCTGATTGTCACAGGCTACCCCAAAAGCTAATTTGTCAGATGATACTATTTTGGCTCTTACCAAGCGAACTCAAGATGGAGGAACAGAAGTTGTGGAAGCAAAGGCAGGAAAGGGTTCTGCCACATTATCAATGGCGTAAGACTTTTTACTTTCTGCTGGATTATTTATTAGAAGTTTATTTCCTGAACTTCGAGGCTTGTGAACAGTATTGTTTTGTTGCAATCATCACACAAATATTACTCGGTGAACAATGTGAATATATTAAACGTTTTTACTGTTTCTGGCAGCTATGCTGGAGCCCTTTTCGCCGATGCTTGTCTCAAGGGATTGAATGGGGTTCCAGATGTTGTGGAATGCACGTTTGTGCAATCAACTGTCACTGAACTTCCATTCTTTGCCTCAAAGGTAACTGGTTCCGTCACTGCTTTTTCCTTATAGCATATATTTGAGTTGAAACTCAAAAAATTAGAAGTTCAACTGTTGGTGTTTCTTTATAGTCGCAATCCTCCAACAACATGAATTGTTGTTCACTTTGATTTTATTGTATAAACAGGTTAAGCTTGGAAAGAATGGAGTAGAACAAGTTTTGGATTTGGGTACTCTCTCAGACTTCGAGAAAGAAGGTTTGGAAAAGCTCAAGCCCGAGCTCAAAGCTTCTATTGAGAAAGGAATCCAGTTTGCAAACGCCAATTAGAAGATGTTTATATTATTTACAATCAGGACTGGTATCTCTGCCCGCATCACCCATTAAACTCATGAATTTTTGCTTTTCCCGACCCAATTGTAACTGATAATGCTGCTTACGAGCAACCGGCTTTACTGTTTTTGTTAGGTTAGATCATTTTCTGTCGTATAAAGTTTATCAATAATTCCCCGTGGCATGTTTTTGTGGGATTTGTGGTTGGTTGGTTCTGAAATCTGTGATACTTCATATTAGACTCTTCAATTTTTAATATTGAGAATCATCCCACCATGATAGGTTGTGGAAAATTGTGTGTTCAGAATTAGTCATTGATAAGTTTTCACAAACCCAATTGGTATGATGTGACAGGGCAACCCAATATTTCATGAAAATTTGTTATAGAAGTTGCTTGGAAAAGTTAAGATGATATTAGTTTTGTGTTCTTATATGTATATATATATATATTTAAAAAGGCAGTTTATAAATGAATAATTATTTTTTGACTGTTAATTCAGACCTTTGAAAAGACGTTCTGTTATTGATGGATCATCCTAAGAACTTTTTATTTGAATGAGATGAATGATAAAATGAAATTAAGTTGCCTCAATAATAACTAAGAATACTTTGATTTTCTGTTTTTGAAAGTTGAACCAAATCAAGTTCTTGAAAACTATTAAAAAATCTTTTTTTTTTGGAAGAAATATTTTTGTATTGAATGTCACTAAGAATTTAAGAAATATTTTCTGTTTTTAACGTTTTTTTAAAGCTTCTATCTCCATTGAGTCGGATTTACACAAATTATATGAAAGTTAGCATAACTATGTCCCACTAAAAATATTCTTGTGATCGAGCCCATTCCTGGTCTATTTAGAGTGAAATCGCCTTTCATATCCTTTTCTCAGACCCTGTGAGTGACTAAGTCGTATACACATGGGAGAACTAGGAAAGGGGTTAGATTAAAACCAGAATAAGACATGTACTCTCTATTGAAGTGAGAGATTCAGATCTAGACGTAGTTATTTGTATTAAGAAAATGTTAAAAGATGGTTTTAGTATATACAGATGCTGCTGCAACATAAAATGTTACAAGGATGTAAATAAGTTTGGGGCCAAAGAACATGGAAAGATCAATCCTAGAATGTGAGAGGGAATTAATTGACTTATGCTAACTTCTAGCTTTTATTTTACAAAAATATGGACTTGCAAATTGTCAAAGCAAGAAATGGGGAAATGCCTATTAATCAAATGTAAAGCAAACCATGAATGAGATTTCTGATTCCGTCTTCTAAAATTATCGACGAGTACTTTTGATCTCTTCCCTTTGAACCTGCATGAGCCCCCGAGATTGCTCCGTCATCCCCGAACTATACATATGATCCTGTTGCAGCGAAACGAGCTCATCAATTTCGTGTTTCATACATAGTTTCATCTTCATAAGAAAAAGCCTTCATTCGCAATATGACTTGTTACTCTTTTTTATATTGGCTTGCACCAAAATATAAATGAAAATCGGTTAAGATGTGTAAACACGAGGCTAAATTACAAAAAAAATACCCTTGACCTTTGTCCCTTAATTCAAAACTTGTAACATTATCCTTAATCTTTCATAAACGTTTAAAAACTATTCTTGAAGTAGAAACTCGTCCAATAATGTAGTAGTAGACTGAAACGGAAATTAGGACCAAAACATTATCATATCCATTCCAAGTCTCAATCTTCATCCAAAATTCTAACTGATTTCTACTCGAAGGAGGGTAGTTTTGAAAATTTTAGAAAAGTCAAGCGTAACACTATTACAAATTTTTAAAAGAATAAGGGTATTTTTGAAACCCGATTGCAAAGTTTGAAGGGCGTATTTGTAATTCGGCCTAAAAGTGAACGTCCCGTAAAGGTTTGAAGGTTCTATAAGCAAAGCTACAAGAAATTTATCATGATGAAAAGAGGAACTGCCATAAAAATAATAATGAAATACGATATCAAATCACCTATGTTGGTGTAGAATGCAAGCAAGATGAACACAATCTTTAAGTTAGAGGCCTACAAGGAAACATTTTCAAAAAAAAATGTCAAAATGATCAAAATATAAGATTATTCACACAGAATTCTTTCAGCATAATTGGTTTAGATAAAAGGAGCAGATGCTGGAAAATCATAGAACAAAGAGTACTCAATGTTAAATATTGATAGGATAAGCTACGAAGCAAGCTACCGAGCTCGGTACCAGACTTCGACTTCCTACCTTATTTTAGTCGATTCAACCTGAGTGAGACTGAATTCCGTCTCCACATGTCGAGGAACTATCATTTTCAGAGTCTGTAAAACAAAGAAGCAAATGAGTGAAGTTTTAGGAAATAGCTGATATAGATTCTATAATCACTTGACTGATTAGGATATAACTTTACAACTTTCTGCTAGAACCACTGACTGAATCACATGCTCAGCAAATTAGTGATATGGTATGAACTTTAAAACTATAGATTCATCCATGGGATGCACATGATGAAAGGTTCCTTTTTTTAGGGTATTCCTGGAAACAGATCCAGTGGAGACGGGGTGAGGCCTGTAGCTTAGAGGATTAGAGCACGTGGCTACGAACCACGGTGTTGGGGATTCAAATCTCTCCTCGCCCACAACCAGTAGGAAAATCATGATCGACTATTTTTTTCCAAGAAACCCCGACGAAAAATAGACACTATTCCTTCTTCAACTTAAGGTACATCAGACAATAACCTAGTATCAAGTGGTTGTTTCCATGGTAGGGACATGTTTTGCTATGCTTTTTAATATGTTCTTCCTTTTCTATGTTACCTAAGGTTAAGTTCTTCTTAGACTAAAAAGCTTTTTACATAAATAATTCAATAAATTTACCTTCATTACCACCTACATGTTCTCCTGCTGCATTAGCCACTGCTGGATCCTGCATCATTACAGTATAGCGTATGTTTCACCCAGCTGACCTTTTTTATAAGGAAGTCAAAACTGTAACAAATTTAATGCAAATCTTACAGTATCCTTGGTCGAGTAGTGAGATGATTTCTCTCCTGATTGAAGACTGGCCTCAGCTTTTCTCTTGTTCTTGATCAAACTTCTTTTGTAGTTTGCCACAAACCTCTCAAGTTCCCAAAGCGTTTCGGAATCGACACTTCCGATATCCAACTCAATTTCGTCCTCGTTTTGGAAGAGTCCCTGGTTCCTCTTCTTGATAATCTTAACAACATTATTCAGCTTATCTGATGGTAAATCCTGAAGGTCAATGCTTAGTTTCTGTTTTTCTTCATAAGTCATGTCTCTGTGTTCTTGATTCTTTGCTTTTGGTTTCTTGTCAGGATGAACAACATCTACAAGGGTCTGTTTGGGATTGAGGGGTCTTGTTACCGAATCTGATTTACCGAAACTTCCCCGATTCGCAGGCGGAGGCTTCGTCGTAGAATCTGATCGACTGAAAGTTCTTGATTCCATTGGAGGAGTGGCAAGAACTGGAGATTTTCTAGAACTGGGTGTTGGTAAAACTGAACCATCATTTTGTTTGCCTTCAATAACCTTCCATTTCTCTTCAAATATCTTAGACAACTGCTCTGCCATAATATGAACATCCTCCCCTTTCGGGTTATATGTAATGGCATTGGTAAATGTTAGTCTCACATCCTCAGCAAACTCTTTTGGTGATTTATACCAATTCTTATTTAGTCTCATCTTTACAGTACCCAAATCCATTGGCTTCCTTATGATCTTATGATAATCATGAAGCCCCAAACGTTTTGCATCAACAGGAACATTAAAAACCCAACCAAATTTATGATTCATCAATCTTTCCAGCAAGTTACTACAGATTTTAAGAACAGGACCAATAATCTTACCTCCATCCAAGTTGCAGTCCGGCAATGGGAGCTCCTTTGTAGGAGTATATTTCGTGTTCTTATGCTTGTTCATCTCTTTCTCTGCAAATTCTCCGAAGCTTTCAGCCACCGAAACACTCCGAACAAGCCTCGATTCGGGCAGATATGCAGAACCGACCTCAGAATTAGCCTTCAATGTACTATCAACCCTGTCTACCAAATTATTAGCGGAAAACTGTGACTGACTATGTCCAAAATCCCCACCATAGCCGCTAAGCTGCAACTCCTGAGCTTCAAACTTCTTCACAAGACTCCTGACTTGATCAAGCTCGCTTCTCAGCTTCGTCGTAAGCTCTTTAATCCCAGACCTCGACCTGGAATTCAAACTAATCCTAACTCGGTTATTAAATCTTGTATATCCCGGCATGACCTCGGCGTTAATCGGTTCGATGCACCGATTTTGACGCGAAGATTCCCTAAACGTGAGTAAAGCATCGATCGGATTATACGAAGGAGAGGACGGATTAGCAACGCCATTGGTGACCGCAGGAGTTTTTACGGAATTTCGAGCGACGTGTTTGGAAATTTTACGCTCTTTCTGTTGCTTCCCGGCACTAAACTTTTCATAATCCGTTCTCCTGGGATTCCCTCCCGCATCATCGCCGACTTGCAGCACTGAAGCCATTCATGTAATCTACCACGATCGATGCAGGTGGAGGATGTAGAATCGAAAACCAAACAATACAAAAACTAGGGTTTCGGCTTGACGATCATAGTAAAGAAAAAGGAAATAGGGGCTGGAATATTCGACGAAATCTGCGAGATCGTAGACTGGATTGAAGATGGATTCGAAAAGCTGTTGAACGGATTGATGAAGCTCATCGTTTAGCTCGTTAGTTCGGACTCCATTGTTCACTGTGAAACGCAGAAGTGGTGGCCGAGAACGAGTTACACGCGCGGGATGCGCGAGTGGGCTTCCCACTATGTCTTGTCTTCTTTCTTTTTTTATTTATTTAGTAATATACTTATAAAGTTATGTTTTTTTTGTACGAATTACTAAAAAATTCGGTAAAATTAATTTTGATCGTTTTTTTTCTCAAAAGCAAAGTTTTTTTTTTTTTTTTGTTTTTTGGGATTATTTTTTTTTTTTTT
>NW_019272024.1:2034303-2085762 GCF_002738345.1 Cucurbita maxima | reverse complement strand
TTTTTTTTTTTTTTTGTACGAGCTGAAAGCCACCGTTTTGTTCCCTCTCTTCAATTGATATGGGATCTCATAATCCAATCTTTCATGCCCAATATCCTCGCGGGCACACCATATGGTGTCTAGGTCTGATATCATTTGTAACAGTCCTCACAATTACTAGATATTGTCCATTGATCCGTTACGTATTGTTATCAGTCTCACAGTTTTAAAACACGTCTACTAAAGAGAGATTTCCACACTTTTATAAGAGATACTTCGTTCACCTCTCCAACCGATATGGAATCTCACATGCTTCTTTTTATGAACATAAGTTACCATAGCACAATTAATTTACAATTAATTGAGATAAACCAAAAAGTAGAATTTTAAAATAAATAAATAAATATTGGATAAGGATATGCAATATGGGCCTTTAATGGGTTGGGCTGAATTCGAACTGGCCCACTTACTCTTGGACTTATGATCGCCAAGGCCCAGATGAAGTTTTCTGCTAAAATTAATTTTTTATATTTAATAATTTTAATGCAAAATAATAATTTAAAGGAAATAAAAAAAAAGTCAATTTTCAATAATACCCCACATATTTATAATTTTGATTTATAGCCCACCGTTTGCTTCTTTAATGGCTATTTACATTTACACCCAACAACTAATTAATTATTTTTAAAACATTTATTATAAAGAAAAGAATTTATAAAAGAGGTATTAAGTAAAATAAGTCACATCAATGCATATAAAAAATACTTATTTAATATTAAATTAAAAAAATCATTTTTATAATTAAAATTTTATCAAATAAATGGTTAAGTGTGTGAAAATAATGTGTGGAATTTTATATTATATTTATTATGTTTTTTTTTTTTTTTTTGTTCTTGATTAAAATTTCAAAATGAATTTAAATAATAAAAAAAAATCAAAGGATAATGTTGAGGGGAGGGTAAAGAAAGTGAAAATGGTAGAAAAAGAAGGGTAAAAAGGTCATTTGATTATGTGTCAAAGTCCCACATTGATAGCAACATACCACTAAACTCTTGTACTCTACACATGCTTTTAACTCTTATATTTCTCTTTAAATTTAATAAATTTCAAAATTATTTATTTTCAAAAAATTATTTGTGGGAAAGAACACGTAATTAAATAAAAATTTATCACTTTTTTATAATTTTTTAAATATAAATTATTGTCTATAATAACATCACACCCGTCGCATTAACGATACTTATTTTTTATTTTCTATATTTAAAAATTAAAAATTATGTTATCATACATAATTTTTTTTGAAGAAACCTCTGTTCTTAATTTTTATACATTTTTTGTTTCTAATTATTTAAAATTTTAAAAATTTAAGATTTTAATAATAAATTGATTAATTGATACTATGTTAAAAAAATTATAAATTTATGTACTAAATTAGACATTTTTTTAAAATTTAAATTGAAAAATATTATATTTTGAATTATTTACGGAATATCCATTTAATAGAAATATACTATCAAAATTAATAAATTAATGTCTTTAATATTAACAAATTTTATAAAAAGGGACAAATTTAAGAGATAATGAAAATAGTGTTTTAAATTGAATGAAAATTGTTTTTTATTTAATATATTTAAAAGGTACACATTTTTAAAATAATATTTACAAATTAGTTCAAATAATTGTGTGGGCCAAATAAATAATTATCAAACACTCTGGGAGTTGGAAGGTGCACCATAGCGAAGATCAATCCATCTCACTCAATCTACAAAAAAAAAAAAAACATTGCCTTGGACGCATGCAATCCAAAAAAAGAAAGACAGCTCGCTTGAACAAAACTCTTTTAGTTAGAGCCTGGTACAAGCTAAGCCCCTTCGGCAACAAGAGTCGGTTATAAATAAAATAGTCTTTAGGTCAGCTTTCCCGTTCTTTCAGACTTTCGGGCCCGTAGACTTTATAGCGGACCTGCCTGACAGGGAGGTGGCCCTTCACTTAAATTATTAGAATTAATTTAATAGAATTTAATTAAGATTATATAGAATTTGAAAAATTAAATATGTGAATCAAATTTAACTCTAAACATTAAATTCGAGATTCAAAATTAAATTAATGTGGAATTATTTACAGTTTTAGTTTTTTATTTTTTATTTTTAGGTTATAAAAATGTAAAATATTAGTTTTGGAAAAAGGATAAATTTACTGAAATAATTAGTGAAAAATATCTACAAAAATTTAATATTCAATAAATAAATAAATACTTTTTTTATTTATCAAAATGATGAAAAATAATTGAATTTAAAATAAAAATAAAAATAAAATAAAATAAAAGGTAAAAAGGGAGAGAAGAAAGGGACTGGACGAGGTCTCACCAAATAATTCAACCTTGCTGCCATATCTAATCTTTACCAAATTAATTTTAATTTTATATATATTACTTAAAAAAATCAATAAATATTAGTAACAGCTCAAACCCACTTCAAGCGGTATTGTTATTTTTAGGCTTTTGTTACGGGTATGCTAGATAATGGTTTTTACACCGTTAGATGTTTCGTTCACCTCTCCAAGTGATATGAGATCTCACAATCCACCCCTTTCGAACCCCAACGTTCTCGCTGGCACACCACCGTCTGACTGTGATACAATTTTTGACCGTCTAAATTCACCACTAATAGATATTATCTTCTTTGAACTTCCTTTACGGGCTTCTCCTCGAGGTTTTAAAATGTGTAAAATATGAAGAGGGTCTAGCCCTACTCCGACCAATGTTTTATTCCGTCATGTGACTGATTGTGATTGTAACAGCTCAAATCTATCGTTAGCATATATTATCAGTTTTGGGATGAGGCAGGGCTCTAATACCATTTTTCATTTTTTATAGGCATCAACATCTTTTTTTCATATCAAATTAGTCTAGTCACGTATATAAATCCTTAGTTAATTATATGATATTAAAATAAACCAGGATGAAATTAGTGATGATAAAAAAAAAATAGAGCAATATGAGTGAATATCTATAAATGTTAATTATCCAATATAGGGAAAGTAAATTGGGTATTACACAAAAGTTATCATTTATTGAGTGTCAATTTCAAGACAGTAAGATTTGGGAACTTGAAATGATGCGTACAACAAAACAAATGGGAGCTTGATTGTCGTCCCATTTTCGGAAATTTCATTGACTTTATTTTTTTTAAATATAAAAACAAATCCTATTATGGGTCTCTTCTTTAATCTTTTGTTAATATATATATATAGGGGTGCATATTAAAAAAAGAAAAAAAAAAAAGAAAAAAAAAGAGGGATGTTCTCTCATACGATAGATAAAAACTCCCCCACGAAAACAAAGAAATTAAGTTTCAAGAAAATAAGAACTCCCATAGAGGAAAACAATAGATAATAACTCCCCCACAAACACAGAAGACTTGATTCTCAAGAAAATAATAACTAGTATAGAGGCCAACGAAAGATAATACCTCTCCCATGAACATAGAGAACTTAAGTTTCAAAAAAATAAGAACTAGCATATAGGCCAACGATAAATAATACCTCTCCCATGAACATAGAGAACTTGAGTTTCAAAAAAATAAGAACTAGCATATAGGCCAACGATAGATAATACCTCTCCCATGAACATAGAGAACTTAAGTTTCAAAAAAATAAGAACTAGCATATAGGCCAACGATAGATAATAACTCTCCCACGAACATAGAGAACTTAAGTTTCAAGAAAATAAGAACTAGCATAGAGGCCAATGATAGATGAGAACTCTCCCACGATCACAGAGAACTTAAGTTTCAAGGATAGATAAGAACTCTCTCACGATCACAAAGAACTTAAGTTTCAAGAAAATAAGAACTAGCATAGAGGCCAATGATAGATGAGAACTCTCCCACGATCATAGAGAACTTAAGTTTCAAGAAAATAAGAACTAGCATAGAGGCCTGTAGATAATAACTCCCACGAACCTAGAGAACTTAAGTTTCAAGAAAATAAGAACTAGCATAGAGACCAACTATAGATAAATAATAACTCCCCCATGTAAACTAAAATAATTATCAAACTAAACTTAAATTATTACATGCTAAACTTAGGCTACATGGTTAGTCAATTAAATCATACTCATCAAAAAAATCTACTGTTATGTTATCACGACCAAGTAACATATCTGAATTCATACCTGCACATGGTTGAAAATTAAGCCAATGAATCAAACCAATTGTATATGATAGTTTGGGTAGAACATAAAGGTACATCGGAAGTTTAAATCTCTGGAACGAGGAAAAATAGAAAGGTTATTCCAAACCCAACTTGAACTAATTATTCTCCACTTGTGAAGAAACCCACGTCAGAATTTTCAATATGTTCCCATCAATTATTAACCCCTTTTGAAGTTAGAATTTACTTTGAAGATCTAATGTGAGAGAAAGGCATTAGACAGCAAAATAAACCAATAATTGAATAGGAAAAAAAAAAAAAAGAGGGAAGATTTTGGAGAAAACAATCTATTGGGAGGAGGGAGTACACTAATAGTACAGATTATCACAGCAAATTCAGTAATGATTTTGGGCAGAGATCTTTGAAATCTTATTTACGAGCAGGACAGTATAGTAGGCTAAGTTGCCACTGGTGGTCACTGCCGGCTGCTACAGCCATTAAAGACCTCTCTCTCGTTTTCTCCTTTATAGCAGAGCACTTGGTGATGTACTGTTCCATTCATTTTCCGTAGCCATAGCCCAGAGCCAGAGCCAGAGCCAGACACACTTTCTCTCTCTACAAATGTCCATGTAGAAAGAGAATTGGGAGGAGGGTGGTTCCGTAAAGTGATCTGGGGTTTCCCTGGTCAAGTGGGTATCTATCACATAAAGAGACATAGCTCTCTCAAAAGCTGTGCTGAAACAGAGAGAGAAAGCAGAGGGAGAGAGAGAGAGAGAGAGATGGGTTAGGCTGTGGAGTTGGAACTGGGTTTAGGCTTCTGGTGGAGGTGGGGGGATGGAAGTGAAAACTGAAAAAGATGAATGGCAGAGCTTTTTGGGAGAGGCAGACGAGGCGGCAGCGGCAGAAGCAGCAGGTTGCAGAGTGGCGGCAGCAGCAGCAGCAATGGCAGGAGGAGGGAGGAGGGAGAGAGGAAGATAGAAGAAGCCATTAAGATTAGGAAAAAGCAGAACCCATTTAAAGCTGGAAGAAGAAAAGCAAAACAATCCGAGTCTGGATCCTCAAGGAAGTCGCCATCATCATCATCAGCATCAAAACCAGATTCTAAATTCGAGGCATGTAGACGGAAAAGCAGAGGAAGACGACCAAGATTCTCCGCCCCACCACCGCCAACACCACCACCATCAGCAGCAGCAGCAGCAGCAGCAGCAGCAACCACAGCCTTTCAATGCGCACCAGAATCAGCATCTTTTTCTTCAAAACGCTCACCAAGACCAAAATCTGAACAATTACTACGCAGCTTTAGATTCACAGTCAGAACAACAACAACAACAACAACAACCCCACCACCAGGAAGCCTCCAAGAAACGCTCGTACTTTCACCTTCCTCCACCTCATCCGGTGGCGGCCTCGGCCGCCTCTTCTTCCACTTTCGCAGATCAGAGCATCGAATATGCGAGAAAAATGGAAGAGAGCCACCGCCAAACATCGACGTCGTCAAGGTTGGGGATGAGAACTGGCCGCGGCGGCGGCGGCGGTGGGGAGATTGTGGAGGTTCAAGGTGGACACATTGTTCGTTCCACTGGAAGGAAAGATCGTCACAGCAAAGTCTGTACAGCCAAAGGTCCAAGAGACCGCCGTGTTCGCCTCTCTGCCCATACCGCCATCCAGTTCTACGACGTCCAAGACCGCCTCGGATATGACCGACCCAGTAAAGCTGTAGACTGGCTAATGAAAAAGGCCAAGGCCGCCATTGATGAGCTCGCCGAGCTCCCTGCTTGGCATCCGAGCACAGCAAACGCATCCACACAGCGGCAGGAGCAGCAGAGTCTGAGCGATGTGAATGATAACTTACTTTCTGTCCAACGCGATGTTCAAAATTCAACTGGTAACCGGAGAGCAACGGTGGTGGGAAGCGACAGCAGAGTTTCAGAGTTTCCTCGGCAAAACTTGCAGCATACCCGTATGGGGGAAGGCCCAAATAGCAGCACCTCGAGCTTTCTCCCACCGTCGCTGGATTCGGACTCCATTGCCGATACCATCAAATCGTTCTTCCCTATAGGCACGGCGGCGGAGACGACTTCATCGTCAATTCAATTCCAGAATTATCCACAGGATTTGCTTTCCAGGACGAGTAGCCAGAACCAAGATCTGAGGCTTTCTTTGCAGTCTTTTCAAGACCCAATAGCTATTCACCGGCATCATCACGCTCAGCACCATAGTCAAGGTCATCAGAATGAACACGTCCTATTTTCCGGTACCTCCCCATTAAGCGGGTTTGATGTGACCACTGCTGGTTGGTCTGAGCACAACCTCAATCCGGGGGAGATTAGCCGGTTCCCGAGGATAACTTGGAACGCATCTGGTGCAGAAACTGGTAGCGGCGGCGGCGGCGGCACTAGTCATGGCGGAGCTGGGATTAGGAGTACAGGATATGTCTTCAACTCGCCGCAGTTGCCAACTTCGCTGTTACCTTCGCAACTTATGCAGCCATTAATTGGAGAAAACCAGTTTTTTTCTCAGAGGGGACCCCTTCAGTCCAGTCACACACCTTCAATTCGCGCTTGGATTGACCCATCATTTACAGCCACTGATCATCAACAACATCAAATACCACCATCAATCCACCAATCTTCCTACACAGGTTTAGGATTCGCCACCGGCGGGTTCTCTGGGTTTCACATTCCAACGCGAATTCAGGGTGAGGAGGAGCACGATGGCATTTCAGACAAGCCATCCTCTGCTTCCTCTGATTCTCGCCATTGATTTGATCAAAATCCCAAGATTTTCCCTTCCACAGGTCTTAATTTCAATTACCCAGTTCTCAAATTTATCTGATCCTCAACACAGTTGCTCTAACCTCAGCTTCTCTCCTACTTCAGACGTTATGTTATTGCAGGTGTGCATCCTCAATTACAAAGACAAGGTTAGCAGCACCAGCGTTAAGACACCGCATGGTACTCAAGAGGGCAGAATTTTGGGTCGTTTTGTTTCAAGGCCTTTACCATGGAAGTAGTGATTCTGAGTACTTTTTCAGGTCTTATAGTCCATGGTTTATTTAGCTTCTGCCAGTTGTTTGTGTTATTTCATGCTGCCAAATAACAATAATAATGAAAGAACTCTTAGGTCTAATCTTTGACGAATCCTTCGATGGAACTGTCTTATCTTATTTGTTTCTGTAGCAAAACTTTCATTGTTCTGATTACTTCTTTTTACTCAATATTTCAATTTTAGTTTCTTTGGGATGCTTTACTTTCCCCTTCTAAGCTGGAAACTGAGCCTGTTTGTGGTATGGTCCCCTGAATTCTATGTATAACAGCAAAATTCTATGGCAAAAGGCTAGAAATTTGTAAGTTATAGGCATATCTTGACCTTATGCTCCACTCATCTATTGACGTAAAAAAACAAGAGTGAAAGACCTACCCTACCCTTCCCTTTATGTACGTGAATTAGGCCCTTTCTCGGGGTCAGGCAAGATTCCCAGTTGAGCATAAAAAACTTCAGCCTCGTATGTATTACCAATTGGAACTCTTTATTGCCCTAGACCAAAAGACCTTGGCTATTCAAAATATGAGGAATAACCCTTATCCGAATTGCTATAACTCTGCTCTCCCCGCTGATAAACTTGGGTTAAAGATGGTGGATGCTTTCTTGTTCCGAAAACGATAGAAGTAGTTGGTATCTTATACCTGGTGAAAGGAGCTAAGCTGTAGTCTAGATTGCATAAGCTAATTGCTATTTCCTGCAACTATGGTGTTTGCTTGAGTGAGAAAGCTGTTTCTATCAGCATTTTCCTTCAAACCTGCAGAAAGAATTATAAGGATAAATCGCACATAAGCAAATGACAAGTCATTTTCCAAGAAGAGTAGATAATAGCAAGTTTTGTAAGTCAAAAATTCGTTAAGTCCAAAGTTCTGCCTCCTAATCCTGAGCGTCAAATTCAGAAAATTTGATCACAAAATTGGCGCAGCAGTGCGTTGTAGCTTTCCTTTAAAGCTTCCTTGAATGATAAACTTAGAATCTGAATTCTAGTATGAAAAGGAAAGCACAAGAAGGCCGATTCATATAAACCTGTTGAAACTAAGTTTCTGTTCTTATTTGAACCAAAAGTTGGTGCTTACCACCAATACAGGGGATCTGGTTGTGCCAAACTACTAGAATTGGATTCCTGTTTTTTCAGTCTTGGTATAAAGGATAGTATTTCCTTCTGAAGCAATGTTTGGGAAATGATTAGAACTCAATAAGATCCTGAGGTAGAGGAATCTGAAATGTTGCTCCATATTCAATATGAATGTGATAGATAGGGCGGCCGGTGACCAAGTGGGTAGAGTGGAGTAAATCTACTGAACAGCCAAGAAAGAAGGGCATGAACACAAGAATGCTCAAATATAGAAACATATACAGATGGATACCACCTAATTATTTTGTTTCATCATTTGTCTATGGTCCCCAACCCTGTAAATTCCACAATCTAGCTGGAATGTCTCTCTCTCCCTCTTTCTTCTCTATTGCAGTCTCTTGGATAATAAAATTGTCTCATGTGGAGATAGTGACAATGCTCTGCTTTAATTGGTGCTTCTTTAATTCAGTCCATACAGAACAATAAACAGAGCAAGGAAAGAGCAAATGAGACCTCTTAGATCATGAACCTTGTATCTTTTTTCTTGAGAAAAGCAAACTAATCAAGGAAATGCCTAACGGAAGAAAATGATGGAACATTAAGCATGTTTTTTTCACGGAAAATATGAAGTTTTCTCTCTTATTGGGATGAATAATAGAGATTCACACTACAAAGCAAGCCGAGTGAAATTATAGTGAGAACTACCAAATTCATTTCACTGAATTTGTCAGCAGTGGTTTGTGGGTTGACTGATTATATATGGAAAAGGCCTTCAGCTTCTTGAAGCTTGTTTCATTTGGGCATAGATGAATTTCTAGCCTTTGAACTCCCCTTGTTTGACAAAGAATGATTGGCTGAGGTAGAGACCTTAGACCCCGGTTGATATGTTATTTCATTGAGTTTGCTTCTTTGCTTCGTCTGCACCTTCTTTGGAATGGTGGGATGTGTATTAGCTCGGATCTCCCATGGCCGAGCAGCAATCCACCTCTCCTTCCAGCTCCAACCCCAGTTCTCTTTGTCAAGGCTGTATGAAGCCGGATTTAGATCTAAGATGGAATTGGCCCTCCACTGCAGATGGGGTTCACCATTAAATGGCATAACAGAAAAGTCACAATTTTCCTTTAAAGGCTTTGTCAACAGGTATAAAATATACCCTCTTTACCAATTGATTTTGATCTTCTCAGCATTGATTTATTTGCTCAGTTTACTTCATAATAGGTAATAAATAGGTACATTTGGCTGTTTGATGTGTTTTCACTCGTCATTGTGTTTAATTTTCATAATAAAAAAGGATATAAGCGAAATGGTTTCGTACAAATTAAAAATGGCCAAAAGTAAACATACTCATGTCAATCAAAAAGGAAAAACAGCTTAGTGATTTAATTCAAGATAATAGTAATGAGTGCTACAGTTTATATGAAAGAGACAGAAAAATAAGTGAGTGGTGATCTAAGACAAGACAATTCTTTAATGATATAATAATTTGAGCACGCAATAATTTAAGACTAAAGTTCCGTTAAGAAATCTTGTCAATAAACAAATATTTAATATGAGATAATTAAAGTCAATTGTGATTTAATTCATTGAATATTATTTTTCTCAACTTTCTTCCTTATTTTATCTTGGTCTTCAAACTTTTTAATGTTTTGTTTAGTACCCCTAAAGCTAAAAGGTTAATTTTGATCTTTATCATCAAATACTTTAAATATTTTTATAAAAAAATTTGCTTAATACCCTACCATATAGACTTGCGTTTTAGGTCATTTCTCCAGTCTAGCATTAAATTCAAAACATGTGGCTTGTGAGCTCTATTAAATACAATGCAAAATATTTAACGATGAGCCCCAAAACAAACTATAAGTATTTATGAAAATTTGGAAATCATCCCAGTAAAATAGAAGGAAAATGAGTGTGTAACTTTTTGGACCAAAATAAAATTTAAATCCAAGAAATGTTTTTTCTAAGGTCAGATTACCACTAAGCAATCTTTTTCAACTCAAAGACATTGAATAATGTATTAAATAGGGTTTAAAGTTGAAAAGACATTGAATAATGTATTAAATAGGGTTTAAAGTTCATTAATGATTTATGATTCAAAACCACTTATTACTTAAAAGTTAATAATTAACTTGTTTGGAAAGTTAACTTACCTGTTAAATGCATGTCTTAGTTGAGATATATGAGATGGAGATTGTCTTACCTCAAAATTGAAAATATATATATATATGTTTTGACCAAGTGAATCGAAAACATATGTTTTGACCAAGTGAAATATGATACGATGAAGTTAGGAAAATTACTACGGTTGACTAGTATTTCGATATTTTCAAGTGTCTTAAACTATTTTTGATGAAAAAATAATATTGTAAAGAACAAATGATCAGCAAATGTTAAGAACCAATTCGTAAATCTATTGTTTTCTTCAATTTTCAAGTATATGTATAAACGTTAGGTTTCAACTTTCTATAACTGAAGGAGTATAATTCAATTCAGGCCCATGTGTGATTGATGAAGCATACCTGATGAGAGAATGCATACGCCATAGCACGCTCCCTCCTCACAGCAGCTTCTTCTCGATGCTGAATCTTGAAAAGTATTTCCTCCTTTGTTTCAGATCCACCGCACCATTCTACCTGTGATGGTTGAGCATCAGACAACAGATAATGTTATGTCTTTAGTAAATTGACAATTGAGTCAGGATAAACGATACTCTTCAGCTACAAATCAAGTACTTGAAGGAAACCCCAAAATTTTCTCCCTGGAGAGTGGAAGAATGATAACTGTATTCAGAAGAAACATGTTCTTTAAGTCATTAATTAGATTTCAAATTTTGACTAAGATTTTAAACAGAAAAATTAAACGTTAAAAAAGGTGACCATGCGAGCTTATTTAAAAAATAAAAACAAATAATGAAATAAAAAAGAGTACCAAATGAAAATTTAAAAAAATCTAAATAATATTTTTAAAATAGCTCAACAGTAAAATATTATATAAAATGGTTAAAAACGACTAATTTGGAAAGATTTTATGGATCCTAGATTGTTGAAGTAGATATTAAAGAGAATCCCCTGATTTTCTTTAATCGCTATTAAGCAGTGGATTATAAATGAGTACTCAATCAGAATATTAAAAAATTCATGGAAGACAGTTAATGGCACTTACTTCAAGTTCATGAATTTTAGCCTCAAGCTTCAGCTGATTTTCCTGTTTCTTTTGTTTGACTCGATATTCTGCGACCATACAGAGTCTACGTGTTCTAATTTCTTGCTGCATTCTGCTCCATGAATGAATGAAGCTTAACACTTGTTTTGTAGCCGTTTCACCTTGAATTAGATCCTGGCACCTCTCTGGCCCTTTCGAGTCATGTACAATCTTTCTGGCCTGGAAGACAAAAGATTAAACCATCTCATAAAAAATGATCGATTCATTTGTTATTACCATCGAGGTACATGTCTGTATAACAAATAGATCATAGGTAATGTTGGAATCTTCTTTGGTCAGTATAAACGTTGACCGCATCAGCATCATACAAAATTATAGGTTAGGCAATCACAAGTATTGTGGCCAACAAAGTCACAAAATGACAAGATAATGCCTGAAGAACTCATCTTTAGATATGAATCTGGAAAAAACTGAACTCTAAATATGCCTGGAATGTAAAGACGTTTCAGCATCACAAACAATAATATCTAAGTTGAGTGAAGGCAAGCCTCAATAAAAAGTTATTATGAATCAGAACAAAGTAGTTGAATTCGAGATTCTTTGTTAGTTAGTTCACGAGAAACAAGAAGATTATGACTTCGTTCTTGTTGCTGATATTGTTTGGATTGCTCTTCCTTATTCCATCGGTTAATCAAAAACCATGAACTGGGAAATGGGAATAACTTTTAAAACAACGCTATTGAAAAATAACCAAAAGACAGGATGCGAATCACTGATTCTGATCTCTAAAGAAGCAACTCCAGCGTTTATAATTTATTGTAGGGGCATAAGTTAGCCAACAAATTGGATCCAAGGGAGCTGGAAATAAAGCAACATGGTAAAGCTACGGGAAGCTCAATCGATCATCAGTGTGAGAAGAAAGCAAAATAGATAGGTAACAAATTATTAAGCACATTCAATATACCGTAAATGAGCGAAATGCATTTTGAATTCGAGTTGCAGCTAAATCTTCACTCTTTCCATTAGGGGAACCATTGGATTTTCCTGTCTTTACGTGTACCTGACCCATGAACAAGACAGAGCAACTTGCAATAACTGAAATTTTGATAAGAACAAGTGCAAATGTAGTTATTTGAAGAGGAGCATAAGTGGGAAAATGGAGAAGCGAGTTAAGAATTCGATAATAACAGAGACATCATATTTCACTAAGTTTTTGTTTAGAATAATAATTTTTCAATCTCAATTTGTTCTCATGAGAGGTTCATTCAAAAGGAAAGCAAGAGACAGATAAAGCTTTAACAAACTACCACAATAACTGATGTGATTTTTTTTTATGAGAAACAAATATTTCAGTGATATGATGAACAAGGTAAAACTCCAAGCAATAATCAATAAATTAGGAAGCTTATACCTCCAAATATTAGGTAGAGAAATCAAACGTCAAATTTAAGTTGTAATAAGTTTCTCCTGGTTCTGTACTTCAGCAGAAGTTAGTAACCAGAGACGACGCACAAAATACAAGACTAAAAGCCAAAAAATTATTGAACTGAGTAATCTTCACAACCAACCTAATCAATTCCCTTTTTTATGCCCGAATATTGAGGTTCCTGCTAAGTTCCCAACAAAAAAATATATATAAACCTTTGCAATATACAAACATGCATGAAGAAATAGAGAACGATGAAAAAACTGTTACTATAGCCTTAATTCATATCTTCAAGAGAGAACAAATGATACAGAAAGCTTACCTGTTCTCCATTGCTTGAAACATGTTTCACCTTCCGTTGGTTGAATATTGTCCAAAAACAACTTGCTGGACTCATTCGTATCCAACCAGAATGCTAATCAAAATGGAAAATGCAAAGTGCACAGATTAGAGTCTCATACTCCTACTCATCACAGATATTTAATCAAATAGATTATATGCTCTACTGGAGAGTAAACAGGGCATGCCAGACCCCTAACTGAGAGACCCCGAATGCAGAAAAACCCGTGAACCACCAGACAAATCAAGATAATTGTTACAAAACCTAAAACTAATTCACAACCAAAACAAATAGATCCTTCTCGTCATCACCATTAATCCTCCATTGCGTTCATACTTCATAGAGGGTTCGCAATCTAAGATTCGAAGTACGGTGCACATAGATAAACAAAAACGAATGCTAATCAAAATGAAAAACATAAAAAAAAAAGTTCATAAAATTACAAAAGGTTCATATCCATACCCTTCGCAGACATTACAACAAATAGATTATGTGCTTTCTGAAGTGTGAACAATGCACGCAATCCAAATGCAGAAGAAACAAATAACCATGAACTGATCGACACCGTAATAAATAAGAAATGCAATACAAAAAACAACAAAAGCTTACCGGATGATTTCCCTTCCTCTATTGAATGAAACACAAAATGTAAAACGATAAAAGACAAAACAATCTTAAAAAACGAAACAAGAGCTTACCAGTGGAGAAGCAACAGATAGCGTCCGGCATGGAGGGGCGAGAAGGAGTAGAAATAGAAGGTTAAGTAAAAGGCAAGAAAAGGAATAAGAGAAACAGAGAGAGGAGGCGTAGCTCCATCAATGAACATGGTTATAGAAATGACAGCACAACCAAAACGAAGCCGCTGTTTCATCTCTGGAAGATGAAGTGTCACCTCTCTAATGGCGGAGTGAGGAAGAAGAGTGATGGAAGAAAACAGGTCGCCATTGGAACTGAACCTTCTACTGTGCGCTAAATGCGATGGAAATAAAATAATTTTAATTTTTTAATAAATAAATAAATAAATAAATAAAAATATATATATATATATAATAAATAACATTGGTCCCGGCGGGGCTCGAACCCGCGACCTTCGGCTCATAAGACCAACGCTCTAACCAACTGAGCTACGGGACCTTGTTTGATATTAGAATAAAATATTTAATATTTTTATTATTATATTTTATTAAATTTTAAATAGTATTTAGTACCTAAAATCTCAAACGAATAATTAGCTCTGTGAACAAAATTTTATCGCATGTTTCTATTTTTTTTTTTCATGAGAATTTTTTATTTATTTATTGTAAAAAAATAATATTAATTGAACAATTACAGATTAATTTGAGATATAAAAAAACGAGTAAAAAATATTAATTGATTGATTTATTTTAGGCATTAAAGGATAACTAATGTTTGTTTCATGTGAAAAGAAAATGATATATAATCTTACCAAAATTATTGAAGGAGAAAGAACGAGAGTGCAAGTGGGCACGTGTACAAAAATAATTAATAACAATAAACGCTAACATCAATTGGTCCCGGCGGGGCTCGAACCCGCGACCTTCGGCTCATAAGACCAACGCTCTAACCAACTGAGCTACGGGACCATGTTTGATTGTGACATATCATTATAATTAAAAATTTGTTTAATTTAGTTATTTTTTTGAAATTTCTAAAAAATGACACTTCATGTTTTTATTATTATATTCTTTTATTAAAGTTTAAATAATATTTTAGTAAAAAGATAAATTCATGCCCTAAACTTAATGCATGATTTTTAAACGATATTCTCATCTTCCTCTTTTTGTTTCAACTTATTTATGAATATTTATCTTTTATTTTTTATATAAAATATTATTTAAGTGGTTTATAATTGAGTCGAGATAAAATTAAAGTGGGAATAGTTAAAAGAAACACGATTTACCATCATTCAAATTTTTAACACTAAGCATTTATATCGGGTTTCTAAGTCTCTTAACCTAATTAAACCTAACCCACAAATAAATCATCAAATTATGGATTAAATTTGTTAATTGATTTGAATTTTGTTTAGAGTAATATATGATCCGAGATGAACAATAAGAGTCTAAAAAGGAAGTGAACGAATTAGACAACCGAGGATTTGGGCAGGAAGAAACCGGAGAATCTTATTTATAGAGTTGATTCAACTTTCCCGAGATCATGCTATGAGGGTATTGCACATTCTCCTCCCCAACCGATATGAAACCTCACAATTGGTCAATCACATGATGATGCAAAGACTCGTAATAATCTTCGAAGTTCATCAAATGTACATAGTCGAACAATGCACCTTCATTACCAAGTCAGTACAGAAGATGATAAAGAAAGAAGTCTGTACAAAGTTTTATAAATACAACAGGATCCATGTTCTGGAAGCCAACAAATAAATGAGCTGGACACTTACTTTTTAAGTCATATATATATATATATATTTATATGCAAATTCATATACAAAAGTCATCAAAAGACAGCTAACTGCAGTGATAGATAGATGGGTTGTAAGGAACGGCATACAGAGCTTCTTGATTTTAACTGCCTGATAGTCATCGTTCCTTCCGATCTGTCGCCACTGCTTCCGATTTGCAGATGGGACAGACATTCTTGACAAGCAGCCACTTCTTTAAGCAGCTTGCGTGGTACTCGTGCCCGCAATCGAGCGTTCCAACTTTCTCGCGGTTCTTATAGTGATCCTGTAAAACCAATGAGGATCATCAAACTTGCAAGATAAAACTCAAAACCAGAGATGTAAAGAAGATAAAGACACTTTAATCTTTTACCTGGCAAATGATACAGTAATCCGCGCCCTGATCTAAACTTGAACCCTGCTCGTCCTCGTCCTCGTCCTCCTCCAGATTAACAACTATTGTAGGTGCTACATAGCTTCTCGTCTTTAATTGAGTTTTGATGATTTCCTCTGTTAATCCAGTGCTGACGTTGCCGATTCGCTCTCCTAAAGCGAGAAGTTCCTGCATAAAGCCCTTTTGTAACTCAATGCTTGCTTCATATAGATGATTAAAACCACCAATAGATAGTGATTGGTTATCCCTGTGTTTGATTAAACCCATGCCATCTCCATATAAAATCAACAAATCAAGTCATTCTAGCAGCTAAGTAACATGAAGATTAATGTGGGTACAGTGACATGGCCTTTTCTTAAAGAATTGGTACAAACAAAACAAGATCCAGTGTTTTCAACGCACTCGCCTCGACTAAATTAACTATTCATGTCAAGTTTGAGAACTAAAACAAATAATTGAAAGTTGAAAGACAATAACAAACAATTTTTTCTGAGTTCAGAACATTCAAGATTGGGGAGTTAAACCTCTGACTTCTTCGTTATCTATACATGTCTTAACCAACTGAGCTATGCTTAAAATTGGAGAAAGACTAATGAAAAATATGTAAAAAAAATAAAAAATATACCTATTTTCAAATAACTCGAGGTGTTTGTAGATCATATATTCAAATAATTTTAATGTGTGGCCTTAGCTACACCTATGTTTAAATAACTACATATGCCTAGTTATGTAGCGTCTTAACACAAGAATTTTGAGCTAGAGGATGAAACAAGTAATTTATCTAAATTCTAGCTTAAGGATGAAACAAGTACTTAGTGTCAAAGTGTTCGGTGTGTGACGAAAATTACAATCAATAACTTACCTCATAAGACATATCCTCTATATCCAATCGCATGTCCCTGTGATGGTCTACGGAATTTCCGACTTCGTATAAGTCTGGAATCTCCAGTAATGCAACTTCCTGTAAGTACCAGTTTGCTCATTCATAAGCTACTAATGACTAAAGAAAGTCAAGCTATTAAGAAGAAAATGTGTTATACGAGGGAATAAGTATTACATCAGCCTGCAAGAATCTCAACTGAGAAATGTTATGAGGTCTAGTTGTAGTGTCGGGAGCAACACCCGCTCGGGGAAGCCGGTGCAGCCCATGACCAGTAGGTGCAACTACTCCAGGTTGCCTACGCCCGATCTCCAGATTATGAGGATTCATAGTTCCATATGAAGAATTCAAGGGAAATCCATATAAAGCTGCTGTCACTTGGGGGTAGGACTGGAAATTGTGGCCTCTAATTCTTTGCACAACTGCAGATGGGTGATTGTGAATGTGGTGGCCATGGTTAATGGAAGGATGTTGGATATTTCTAGAATTCCTGTTCCCCGCTGTTTCGTGATATCTATGCACGCCGACGTTCATGGTTTCCAGCAAACCTCCATTCGTATTCGTTCCTGTCGAATATTATAACAGAAGGCTTACATAAGAGAGGTTTTTCACAATTCAGTAATGTATACATATGCCATTTTAGCTTGGCTCAGTGTTCCAGCAATTATTTGCACAATCAAAAGCCATCACCTGATACATAAATTTTTTAATATATGATCCCTAAAGTTCATAACAATTGGAGGTTGAGGTGTAGTTTGAGAATGCTGTTAACATTAACGCAGACAGGGTCGTAATTAGAACCAAAAATAGATATAGGAAAAGATACCGTGCATGAACGGTGCAGTAGACGTCTGATTCCAAGAAGAAGCACTTCCATTGCCACAATTAGCCTGCAAGTGTTGGTCTAACCAGAAAGTAGAATTTGCAGGCTGAAGGTGTTGACCCCTATTATTTCCAAGAGTTGAAAGATTGTGGTCTGGAGGTAGAACAGGGTCATGCCTAGTTCCAGTTGATCCAACTCTAATGCTACTCCGAGGTCCACTCCATCTACTCTGAGGCAAGGGGAAAGATGATGCTTCCACCATAGCAACCTCGTCGGGATGCCTTGAATTCGACAAATGCACTGAAGAACTAGAGCTGGCCAGACCGTTCAAGTGTTGAACGTTCCCAGGAATCCCTTCTGTAATTTTTCTCTTGCGTGGATCGCTAACTTCATCTACAGAAAACGAATTCCTACCATAGCCATCAGAAGAAGTTTGAATGACCCCATAATTGCTAGAGGATGGCAAATGGTCGTTCACGTTATGATTTAGGGGTGCAGGTAATAACCCGTTACTCGATGGCAGAGTAACATAAGAGTAATAATAATTTCCAGGAGCTGGAGTGCTTAAACCTAAACTATGATGATGTTGAACACTACTGTACTGATTTAAACCATGTAACATTGAGCCATCATAAGGATCGGGAAGATAATGCGCCTCGGGATTCGGTGCACTCCCTGAAGCTGTAACCATGGAATGCATACTATGCTGAGGGAGGTTAGATATGCCTGGCAGAATGACAGATGGCTCGGCATGAAGATAATTCTGACCTAGTCGGTCCATTTCTAAATCGACCATCGGACTAGTGTGTGGTATTCTCTGCCTCATGTTGATAATGAAATTAAAAGATATAGGAAAGTTATCTGCTCATGAAAGAAAGAAAAATTCATTATGAGAAAACTGGACAACTTAGTATTAAAATGCATATCTTCACATTTGACGTCTAGAAAGTTGAAAAATATTTAATATCCGAGACAGGCGTTCCCGAAGTAGAAGGAAAATATTTCATATTTAGATGACTGAAAGACATTTAACTGATGCAAATGCATTTTTTCAATAAATGAGAAATTATTAGAAGAAACATTATATTTCAAAACTTTCAAACAACCCTAAAGAATATAGATGGAAAGTAAAGTCTGAAATCAATAACTACTTCTGTCTAATAGTTTAATACTTAATTACCGGTGCTTACGTAGTAAAATCTGAGTTGAAATTTCATTAACTACGACTTGTACAATATACTTGATATTTAGAAAAATTGAGTGGAACAGTGTAAAAGCCCAAGCCCACCGCTAGCAGATATTGTTCTCTTTGAGCTTTTTGTTCTAGGCTACCCTTCAAGGTTTTAAAATGCGTCTATTAGGGAGAAGTTTCCACACCCTTATAAGGGAAGCTTCGTTCCCCTCTCCAACTGATGTGGGATCTCACCAGCGTACTCGCTAACACAACGCCCAGTGTCTGGCTCTGATACCATTTGTAACAACCTAAGCTCACCGCTAGCAGATATTGTCCTTTTTGGGCTTTCCCTTCTGAGCTTCCCCTCAAAATTTTAAAATGAGTCCATTAGGGAGTGATTTCCACACCCTTATAATGAATGCTTCAACGCCCAGTGTCTGGCTCTAATACCATTTGTAACAACTCAAGCTCACCGCTAGAAGATATTGTCCTCTTGGGGCTTTCCCTTCCGAGCTTCCCCTCAAGGTTTTAAAATGAGTCCGATAGGGAGAGGTTTCCACACCCTTATAATGAATTCTTCGTTCCCCTTTTCCATCGATGTGGGATCTCACAGTCATTTTAAGAACTAATATTAATGCCCATAAACCGGGATTAAAATGTTGAAGTCAAGTAAAATTGTCTGTTGTAAAAGTTATTAGTTCATAAACATATAAAAGTTAAGCTGTAGAGGCAAACATACATCTACTGCTAAAAAACTAAGGGTGAATGAGATGGAAAATATAGCAAAAAACAGGACAGAAATCAAGGGATAACTGGGCAAGCAGATCTATTATTTGTAACAAAAATGTCGAAGACATGTATGATAGCTCCACCAAAAAGAACGTTTTCGAAAATAAAGAATTGAAGGATGCTTGTCTCGTAAACCAGAGAAAAAAAAACAAATAACAAAAACAAAACTCAACTTCTGGATGAGGATTTGAACGGATGGAATATAAAAGCAGAGAATATATCGAGGGAAAAGGAAAATTATCGACTAACCAAACACTCCCTTTCTAATCTGAGGAAGAAGAAGTGAATAAGAAGGTAGAACTGACGTCGTTATTTATGTTTGTTCGAATTTTCCTAACAGAGAACGAATAATTCCATTACAATTCCCAGGTGCAGGACCGAGCGCCCACTTTTCCAATAGTAAACGCAACCCATTGCAGGATATCAGAACAATACCAAATGATAGTAAAAAGAAGGGAAAAAAAAAAAAAAAAAAAAAAACATCTCCTCTTACTAAAACCTTGGAGCCTAAATTCGACATCGAACCACAAAACCATAGTTGAAAGTCGTACCCACTCATTCAAACATATGGTACACGTACAACGTCTACCGAGTACCCACCAGCCACATTAAGAAACTCCAGAAATAACCTTCGAGTTTAAACGCTAAGGTATCCAACTAAGCATGAACATAAACTTAATCCACCTATTCAAACTCCTGCAGAGAATCTGATAGCATAGATATTCCCCTCTACAGCCAAGCATTCTATGATCGCTCGACGAAACTCATAACACCGAGATTAACGTGTCAGTGATCATGATTCAAAAACGAATCAATCAGAAACAAAAATAAACAGTAATGAAAAACATCCTTGAGCAAAACTTTACTTCGGTGAAGGTATTTTGTTCAGTAAATCTGAGCTTTCTCTTCAATTAACCTACCTCTTTCATATCCAGATTCAAATCATCCATACGAACACAAACCACCACATATGGGAAACAATCAAACTTAAAGATGTCAAGGCCGGTAAGAAGAACCATCAAAAATTAATTAGCGAACAGTTCAATCCATTTACTGCTAAATCAGTGTCCTACCAGTATTTTCACGATGAACATGCTGCTAATAAACTTAAAATTTTCTTCATAAAAAATCCCAGATACTCCCTCAGTTCATAACCATATCGTAGTTTAGGGAACAAAAAATAAACAAAAGAAGATAGATCGCGAAGTTCTACGAATTTCTTTGCGAATCTTCGAAGGCTCGCACCAATCCAACAAGAAAAAAAAAATCCAAGACGATTAGGGCCGATAATTAGGTACCTTGGAGTCATGAACAAATTTTGTGATCAAACGCGTCTGAACTTCAAAGACGATTGAGCCGATAAAATACCCATACAAAATTATCACCGATGCCTGAAAAAATCATAGAAAATACTGGATTTCATTACCAAAAAAAGAGACGTAATCAATCAAACATCGAAAAACCACAAAAAAAGAATCCATTACATTAGCGATGAGGAAGAACCCTAAAGCTCAAAATTACTCAAAATTAAGAACAATCAGCAGCAGTTGTTACAAATCAAAATCAGAATGATAAATTCCATTACAAAAGGGAACTGACCAGAGGCAAGAATGAATTTTTATTTTTTATTTTTCCTTTTTCAGGAGAGAGAAATGATGAATGTCCTTGTCTTTTTATCGCTCGTTCTCCTCTAATTTCTGTGCATTACATTATAACGAACCCTTTCTTTTCTCTCTTCCTTTTTTTTCAACTTTTTTCCCCTTTCTTTAACCGTTAATTTGTTGGGTCCGTGAGCTTCCTGTTTCTTTCCTCTAAAAACAAAATTAAATATATATTAACAAAACATTATTTATTTATTTATTGCTAATATATATATATACACACATATGTACGACACTCGAGTAAAAGTAAAGTACATTAATAAATCGAGAATATTTCAAAACAATTGATAATTACGTGTACTTAGCTTGAAACAATTACAATTGGGCGACACCCTTTGAGTAGGGGTATACACGGGCTGGTTGAGTTGGTGATTTGAGTCACTCGTATAAAGTTTATTAGACGAACACGACTCTACACAATGGTATGATATTGAGTTAGTATTCCTCACTTATAAACTCATGATCATTCCCTAAATTAGCCGACGTGGGACTTTCATCGTCCAACACCTCCCCTCGAACAAAGTGCACCTCCCCTTAATCGAGTCTCTACTTCTGTGGAGTCTTAGTCATTTTTTACTGCCTTCGATGAGGCTTTTCTTTTGGAGTCCATTGTTCGACATTAGTCAATGTGAGACTTTCATCATCCAACACCTCCCCTCGAACAAAACACGCCTCCCCTTAATCGAGGCTCGACTTCTTTTGAGTCTTAGTCATTTTTTACTGCCTTCGAGAAAGTTGGCTCCTTTTCTTTTGGAATTCTTTGTTCGATATTTGATGATTTACCAATCTTTTGACATGACTAAGTTTAGGGCATGACTCTGATATCATTGTGGAGAGTTATGTTCATCTAACAAAGTTCACAATTTCACCCATCATTGATAGTTATGTATGTTTAGCTCGAACAATCTTGATTGGACGACGTCCTTCTAGTAGGGGTATTACCCGAATAAAGCTCATAACCTCACCTAACCGAGAGTTGGGAGTAAAGCTATTTTTTTAAATTATTAAAAAACTATATTTATCCACAAATCACTAATATTTATTAAAATATTATAAATTTATAAATAAGAGTATGTTTTTTTTATTTATAAAATACAAATTATTTTATTTTATACGTTTATAAATGGTTTTATGGACACGTGTTTGAAGTTGTATATAGTTAGGGTTATCCAAATAAATAATATTTATTTAATTAATTTATATCGGTAATATATAAGTTAATTTAATAATTAAAAAAGTAATTTTGAGATAATTTAATTTATTCCTCAACCAATAAGAAAGACACACGTCACATTAACAAAATTGACAAGAAATAAAATGGCCTCTTGGGTTGGAGTTCATTATTTTTCTCAAGTGGGATTAAATTATGTATTAATTATGTGTCAATCATAACATGACACGTGGAATTGAGTAAAAAGACCAACCAACCCCTGAAAAACTTTTATAGAGTTAATATCACTATTGATATAAACCCTAATGATTAATTAGTATTCTAATAATAAATATATTTTTTTCCTATGTGATCTAAAAATAAGCGAGCTATTTCGTGATCTAAGTGAGCTACTTTATGGTACGTGTTGCATTGTGATGAAGACAATATTACAAGATAAGGGTCTCGAGTATCTTCATTTAAGAATGAGTTTTCGAGAACAATGTTAGAAGGCACAAGTGTTCTGACGGTTAATTATTTGTTTAAAAAAATACGTGAACCTTTAATTTTGTTTTATTAATATTTTTAAAAAAAAAATTTAAAAAATTACAAAATACTTATAAGAGTTAAAAAAATATATATTAAAAAACACTTTAAAAAGATTTTAAAAATGTTTTCTAAACCATTTTAAAGTTAAAATGTATTTTTGAAATAAAAATTATCTTGATTTCTATTATTTTTAATTCTTTTTAAAGTTAAAAGTTTATAAGTATTTCTTAAACGAAATAAAAAATCAAAATTATTTTTATTAATTTAACTTACCATTAAACTTTAAAAAATTACCTAAAAATTAATGAATTTGGATATATCTAGTGTTTGACGTATTTTTTATATTTTATAAATTAGCAAACATATTAGATATAAATAAATAAATAAATAAATAAATAAATAAGCGATATCCAAAGGAATATTCTTTGAGTGCAAATGTTGGGAATTGGATCCATCACTACCCCTATGTAATGGCTTTGACTTCTTTGTGGGCCCATCTTTTCATTAAATTTATTTGTTTATTAATATTATAAATAAATAAAAGTGAAATTTTAGTAAGAAAAATTAAAATATATTATGAATTCGATTATTAGAATTCGAAAGCTAAACGTGTTTAACTTAAAGTAATCTTGGGATGATTTTCATAAAAAAAAATTTCTCAAAAATATGTAAGAAAAGACATAACGTGCTGAAATTACTCGTATTGGTCTGATAGTCTTTACTTTTAGTAATGATAAATAGATAACGTGGTCATATCGAGCACTGACAATTAGTTGTTGAATATAAATTATAATTATGATATTAATTAAATAGATAACGTGGTCATATCGAGCACTGACAAAACAATTAGTTGTTGAATATAAATTATAATTCTGATATTAATTTTGGGCATGTAAATATATAATTGAGTAAAAAGGTTTAAAAGTATGTATGAGTAGGTTGAATTTTCAATTTTGTATGATATTTGGCGTGTTAATCCAAATAATTTTCAACCATATGCCCAAACTACCCTCTTGCTTTTCATAATTTGACACTCGACTCCATGGTCGTCCGCGTAACCCTTTTGACCATTTGACCAAAATTTCGGTCAAAATTGGAACCTTTTTAGGCTGGTCAAAAGTTTATTATTCCCAAAGCGTGAACATTATTATTTTTTTTTCCACAATATTAAAATTAAAAAAATAAAGAGTTTAAATTTTGATTCCAACCACTTTTAAAAAATTTCTAACTCAAATTCTTCCCTTTAAAGTAGGTCTTATTTTTTAAAAAATGTAATTTTCTTTTTCATATAATAATTCCTCAAAATTAAAAAATAAAATAATATATATATATACACACATTAAATTATTATTCATGTTACAAAAGAAGTTTCAATATATGTTTAAATTAGACATTATTCATTTGAAATTAAATTTTTTATATAATCCAAAATGCATTAACACGAATAACAAAAACTCATCCTGTTTTGACGGTACAAGAATGTGTGGAGCTCACTATGTTTAAATTTGGGTTAGATTGAATTCACCAAATAAAACTCTAATCTATAAACCGAACCAAATTTTCAGTTCTAAGAAAATTAACCTAACCAAAAAAAAAAAAAAATCTAGCGGGTTGGGTAGTACGGGTTATTGGGTCATTTTAAACACTCCTACAAATAAAGAACAAGTTCAATTTGGGTCGAAGTTGAATGACTAAAAAAAATCGAACTTGTGAACTGAACCAAAATTTAGGTTCTACAAAAATACAATCCAACCCAATCCGAACAAAAAAATATCCAATCGGTTGGGTAGTTCGGGTAACAAAGAAAACGACAAAAACAAAAAATACAGAACCTTTTCAACCTTCAAGTGATTTGACCACAGCTCTTTACTGAACTACACACACATTCCTCATCTATCACCTTCTAACCTTCATAGTTCTAGGCTCCCTCCAATCTGTGACAAGCTCAATCAAAATTCCATCGCTCTAAAGTTTTCACTCTCCTCCATAGATTATTCCTCTGGTTTTCGAGGCGTATTCTTGTTGCCGTATATCGAACCAGTTTCCTGGGGATCGGGAATAGGTTTCCTCTTCTCAATATACCCATGAGGATCCACAGCTGCAAGAGCAGCCCTTTCCTGCTGCTCACGTTTGAGGTCTTGGGAGGGCTTGACCCAAAGGAAGTAGGCGAGGGTTCCGGCAACGACCCAAGAAGCAAGATTGGCACCGCCTCTGAGACCGCCCATCGAATTGCCGATGAGGGACCTGACATTCCCCAATGATCTTTTCCAGCTGCTAGCCATTCTGGAGAGAGAGAGATACCAAACCAAAGAGGAACCAAGGAAGATTTCAGAAGTGAACTCCATTTCAATATACTTGATCTTCAGAAATATTCAGTGGACAATCATTTTACAAACTAATACCAATGCCCATAAACAAAGATTACAAGGTTAGAATTAGGTAAGCATATCCAATGATAACTAGGTGTATTGTCTACTGCTAGTAGATATTGTCCTAGCAGATATTGTCCTCTTTGAGATTTCCCTTTCGAGCTTCCTCTCGAAGTTTTTAAAACTCGTCTACTAAGAAGAGGTTTCCACACCCCTTATAAAGAATGCTTCATTCTCCTTCCCAACCGATGTGAGATCTCACAATCCACCCCATTCGAAGCCCAGCGTCCTGCTGGCACTCGTTCTTCTCTTCAATCGATGTGGGATCTCACAGACTAACTTTCTTGCCGGTGGAAGAAGTAGAGAACAAGATGGTATAGAAGAGACAATAAACTGGCATGTATTAGATAGACATCGGTTAGAAAAAGGAACAAAGCATTACGTATAAGGGTGTAAAAACCTCTACCTAGCAGATACGTTTTAAAAACCTTGAGGGAAAGCCCAAAGAGGACAATATCTGCTAGCGGTGGACTTGGGCTGTTACAGATACGTTCGATGCTCGAGTTTTCCTAACAAGGAATGAATAATTCGATTTCAACCCTAGGTGCAGAGACAGAGAGTTCTCATTTCCATAGTAATAGCACCCCATCTTTGCAGAATTTCAGATCAATAGCAAAATGACAGAGTAAAAAAGGAAGGAAACAAATATCTCCTCTTACTAAACCCTCAAAGAAGAAACGAACATTGGATTAAAAACGACTCTACCAATGCCGAGAAGCCCCTGGCCATGAAAGAAACTCAAGAAATAATCTTTTGAGTTTAAATACCAAGCTAACCAACCATGCATAAGCATTAGCATAAACTTAGTCCACCATTCTGTGAGATCCCACATCGGTTGGGGAGGAAAACGAAGCATTCTTTATAAGGGTGTGAAAACCTCTCTTTAGCAGACGGTTTTACAAACCTTGAGGGAAAGCCCGAAAGTGAAAACCCAAAGAGGACAATATCTTCTCGTGGCGGACTTAGGCCATTACAAATGGTATATGAGCCAAACACTGGGCGATGTGCTAGCAAGGAGGCTAAACCCCGAAGGGGATGGACACAAGGCGGTGTACCAACAAGGACGCTGGGCCCCAAAGAGGGGTGGATTGTGATATCCCAAATCGGTTGGGGAGGAGAACGAAACATTATTTATAAGGGTATGGAAACCTCTCCCTAGCAGACACGTTTTAGAAACCTTGAGGGGAAACCCGAAAGAGAAAGCCCAAAGAGGACCATATCTGCGGTAGGTTTGAGCTGTTACACATTTAAACTCCGGCCGACAGTCTGATAGCACACATACTCCCCTCTAAAGCCAATTCTTAGAATTCAAGAGCTCAGTTCTACAGCCTATACAGCCTATAGAACAGATCCTTTTCAAGTAAGGTCGTTCTACGGCCAAGCATTCTTTGATCTCTTGAGCAGAGTCATAGCACTGAGATGAATAAATGATCACGATACGAAACAAAAATCAAAGCAAAACTCTACTTGGTTAAGGTTTTTGTTCAGTAAACCTGAGCTTTCTCTTCTCTCAACCTGCCTCTTTCACAAGCAAAATGTTGCATAATGTAATTCATTCAAACCCCAGCTCTAACATCCAGAATCCAATAACCCACACGAGTAAAAACCACTAGAAACGGGAATTTTCTAAGCAATCAAAGCACAAATGATACAAAGAATCATAGAAGAACATTTCAAATAAGACTAAAATCGTAACCAGAAACCTAGATCGCAGTTCTTCCCGAAACTCCTCCCTAATCTTCAACGACTCCCACCAATCCAACAAGAAACAAATAAATTCCCAGGAAAATCTGAAGAAATACGAAAGCATAAAGAGAAAGCACTCTGAAACTAAATTCAAGCACCTTGAACTCATGAACAAATACGATTACAGCCGACCAAATACCCACAACAATTATCAGCGAAGCCTGCAAAAAATCAAATAGAAAAGTGAATTCCATTACGAAAATCGCACCAACGTAATTAAACACTGAAAATCGACAAAACCTTTTACATTTGCGATGGAAGAAAACCCTAAAGTTCGAAACCAAAATCAATCGAGACCAGAAACAGCAAAAATTGTATAAAATGGATAAATTTTTACCCTAAATTTTACCACCAAAAACTCTAAATTAATGAACATACAGCAAACATTGACATACCTCAATAATTTATATATATTTATTTCGTTCATATCACAAACCCTAAGGAACTTTCACAAATATGATTTATTTTCTTTTCCTGTGTTTTTCTTGTTCTTTGAACTCGCGTAGAACTGAGAGAGATTAATAATTTTGGTTTTTGACTTATTTTGTAAAAATTAAGATTAAAATTGATATAACTGTCACCCACTATAAAACAATTTGTTCCTTTATAATTGATTCCACTTTTTTTCCACGAGGTCGGGAACTCAAGAACAGGTACAATTGTCTTTATCATGATCGGTTTATCGTACCTCTATTTATGAATGAACCAGCAAATTAGGTAATTGGGTCATAATACAGATAAATAACTCGTTTGCATTGACGAGTTGACGACAAATTTAATTACATAGACAATTTATGGACAAGATCTCACATTAGTTGGATAAAACAATGGAACATTTGTTACGACCTCTTTCTATTATACACGTTTTGAAACCTCAAAGGGAAAGCTTAAAGATTAAGCTATTACAAATGTTATCAGAGCCAGACATTGGATGATGTGCTAGCTAGGACGCTGTGCTCGAAGGAAGGTTGGTAGAGCCAGATACTAAACCGATATTAAACTATAATAATAATTTTTTACCATAGATATTATATCTTTACAAAATTTAAAAGTAATTGTTATAAATTTATGAAGGGATGGATTTTTAAAATTTTGAATAATAAAACACAATATGGATAAATTCAGAAGTAAAGGACTAAAAAAGGATTTTTAACATTTAAATTTTATTTTGTGCGAAAGTACAAAATGGTCCTCCATTCTCCATGCAAGGGTAGAATTAGTTTGAGGTTTTTCTGTAGTTACAGAATTAAGTTGGGGTTATTTTCGTAATTAAATAATGAACGTTTAAATCTCAGATGTCTATAAATGCCACCTCCTCCCTCAATTCCTTGTATCATTCTTCAATTCGGCCGGCGACTCGTCTGCGAAGAGAACGTTAATTCCTCGCAATTCGATCAGCGATCTGGTATGACTTTTTATTCTCTTCTCTCTTTAGGGTTTGTAGTTCTAGGGTTTTATTAAGCCTTCGTCTGGCAGATTATTGTGCCTTTTTCGTAATGCCTGCAACCTAGGGTTCTACTTCTTGTCGTATATTATGGTTTTCTTCCCGTTCTTTTGTAATGTCGGCGTTTTTTTGCGTTTTTTCGTTGCGGGTGGTTATTCTTATTGAATTTTGTTGGTGGCGTGGTGTTGCTCTTATTGAAGATGGGAGACATTGTTTGAGTAACTTGTAGCTATGCTATCTGTGGCGAAAATGGAAATTTTAGTTATTGTTTGCTTTTGGTTATTTTCATAGACGGTGAGTTTCTATGATTCTTTAGGGAAGTGAAACTTGCATCTCTTGTACGATTTTACTTAATTGCGGCCGTCCATGGATTGGGGATGAATTTTTCGGATCAAGAGGATGGGTGATGAATATGAGTTTTTCTGTAGGAGGATTGGTAGCTTGTTGACTGTGCTTGATATGCTTGAAAGATCTAGGCCTGATATCCTTTAAAGTTTGATTACAACGCTCATTTTGAAGACTGATTGATGGTGATATTGTTTATGGATGTGAACAGACTCACGCCACAAGAAATGGGGAAACGAAAGTCAAGTGCAAAGCCCCCACCTAGGAAGAGAATGGACAAGCTTGATACTGTTTTTAGCTGTCCCTTCTGCAATCATGGAACCAGTGTTGAATGTCGCATGTAAGTTCGCAATTTGCATTTGGTTCCGCTTGGGGGGTTCTTGTAACACGTGAGGGAGCGATTTTTTTGAAGGATTTTTATATTTTGTGGCATATGAAAACGCTGGAATAGTGAAAATGTATAATACCAAAAACTTGTGTCCTGGATTGGTCTCTCAGTCTAGGTGCCTTATTTGTTTGGCCTTATAACGAGGGTGTTTGTATGGTTTTAGTGACATGAAGAACCTGATTGGGGAAGCCTCCTGTGGGATTTGCCAAGAAAGCTTTAGCACAACTGTTACAGGTATTCTCTTTGAATCTCTTATTCCACGAGTGTTTGTTTTGTTTTCATTATCTGTTGTGTGCGTTTTACTTTATGCTTCATATTATGTTGTGGCCTGTAATTCAAGCAATTTAGGATTTTTTTAAAGAATATTTTTAATGGGTATTTTTTTGTTCTACTGGAGTAATTTTTTTTTTATCCGAACCTTAAATAGTGCACGGGACTGTGGGATTATTCTAGGGAACCCCATTTTCTCTATGCTCGAAATAGATGGACGAATGGAAGATTTGTTATGCAGTTGAGACTTTTATTCCTGTTGTAGGGAAGTCTATCAGATGAAAATGTGTACCAAGTGTAAGGCATCATGTATGATTTAGGTGGATTTAATTGTTTTCGTGTCGAAGTCTCGGCTTACAACTTGATTCTTATGCACTAATATTTCATTTGTTTTGTTTTGCAGCCTTGACTGAGCCAATAGATATGTAAGTAAAAATTAAACGCAACTGGTGTATGTCGATATTGATGTTCTACAGGGCTTTGGTTGACATGATGTTGTTTTGATCAGATATAGCGAATGGATCGATGAATGTGAGCGGGTCAACAACCCTGAAGAAGACGATGGTGCTTAGAGGGAATCATTGACAATGCTGCATAGAGGGAATCAATCATTGGGGAAGGTTGAAGTTTGCCATTTTTCTATGAGAACGAAGCTTGCTCGTTCAACCGTTCCTTTTACGAATCTTAATTAATAGGGTGACTTACCGGTAGGTATAACAACACTCTTACCCTCGTAGCAGTATAGACAAGCATGTTTGTAATAATAGTATCATACTTTTCCAGAGTTTGTGTGAATTTTCATCTATGTGCAAATGAAGAGTGGGTTTGTGAACCATCCTTTATTATTACTAATAATTCTACCTTGTAGATGAACTATTAACGGACGTTCGTTCCTTCATGCATAAGACTTTTAATATAGTTAATACTGGATTCTCCCTTGATAGTTGATACTGATTCCTGTTCGAGTATATGGTGTTTTGTTATCGATATTTATAAATAATTTAGAGCTTGTTTTGATGACTTTTTAAACGCTTTAAAATATTTTTATGTTCGTTAAATTTGGGGGATGTTTGATAATTTGATATGTAATTTGCTTTATTCTAATACCCAAGATGTTTTATGAATCTCTTTCCATTTTAGTTACAAAAATTATAAAAACATAAACAATTTGTCTTTTATACTCAATGATTTTCCATAAATTGATTGAATCAAGTGATTTCAAATATAGTATATATTTTGAAAAAAAAAAATTTTAATATATGTTTTGAAAAATATATAATACAAATAATTATGAAATTGAAATAAGTTTAAAAAATAGATAATGAAATTAAAATAATTATCTTATGGTTTTTAAAAAATAAATAAATTAAAATAAGTAGATAACTCATCCAAATCATATATGTTTAAATAGATAATAGTTTAATATTTATAGACATTTGGGATAGATATGAACATGAATAATATATATTTAAATAGAAAAATAGTGGTATTTGATTTTATTTGGTACCCACCCACTAAATTTTTCAACAATTTCACGCCTTTCTTTTATACCATATGCTTTTTCTTTTGATTATTTTTATCAAAATAATAAATTTATTTATTTTTAGAAACTTGTTCTTTTATTTCCCATATTTAACTCACATTTTCATTTTAGAAAATACAAATTAATTACAATTAATACTTTTAATACGTGCCCTAGATGCTACGTTAGTTAGTATAATAAACTAACTACTTTATATTTTTGAGGTAACGTTCACTATGTGAACGATGCTATTGGTTACATATCATTACATACCATTCAAAGACGATAGGACGTCAAATATTTTCTATTCTTTTTTATCGAGCAACGTGTAGAGTGGAAATGATTCAAAATTTATGACAGTATAACAACGAATCTACCCAAATTATAACAAGATATTGTTTATATGTCATCGTGAGGTGTTAGAATCTCGATCTCATTTCATTTTTTGACCTCAACGACATATGACGTGAGATAAGAAATGTTCAAACTTCTGATAAGAAAGAACTAGATTTATGACGAATCGATCATTCATACCAAAATCTATATGGTTGAGTAGTTTAGGAACAATATTGATGGCAAGAACATGCTGAGATTTAGGTCTTTTTCTTTGAGGGACACAAGTAATGTTTGACATTTGGTACGAAATCACCTGGAAATTTTGTCTTGCCCTCCGAAAAACGATGAATTTTGGGCTTGAATGTTCAATCTTTATCGCATAATATATATATATATATATACACTCATTTATATCCGCTCAAAGATTTCCGAAAATAACGAATTTCATTTCTGTAGACGGGATCTTCAATTCTGCTCTCTTTTTCCCGGCACTTTTTTTTTTCTTCTTCTCAGTTTCTCTCTCTGCTTCTGCGATAGCGACGCCGAAATCAGAGAAACCACAGCGGAAGGTTTAGCTTATGGGTCGGCCTCCCAGCAATGGAGGCCCTGCCTTCCGTTTCACGGCTCCCGAGGTTTTTTCTCTGCTTCTTCCTCTTCCTCTTCCTCTTCTGTATTTTTCTTATTTTGTTGCTGTGAATGATGCGTCTGTGATGCATGTTCGTTGTTGGAGTTGAAATTTTTTGTGGATTACTTCAATTTCTATGTCTATTGGCTTGATTGATTGTTTTTTCTTTTTGAAATTGTGCTTGCTTTCTTTTGAACTAATTATTTGTTCCTTTATTTTGCAACTTCTATTGTTCTTTCTAACATTTTTCCCGTTTCTTATTCCACTGGTAATTGTGTTCTATCCCTTTGAATTACGATGTCTCGTCCCCAAATTCCTAATTCTGTAATTCGTTTGCTCTAATTGCACAGATTCGATGCTGTGGTTAGTGTAGGTGTAGGTGTAGGTAGCTACATTTAGGTAAGAGCTGCAGCGAGAGGGGACTGTGGGGCTTACTGGATAACGATAATTTGGAATTAGAGTGCCATTTTTAATGAAGTTGCTGGGAGTTAAACTTTTGGAGCATTGTTGTTGATAAAATTTGTTCCAGACCCAAACGAAATAGATCTATCCATCTAAATTTTTGTGGAAATTATGTTTACCTTCTGCAATTCAATCTGCAACAAGTTAATTAGTACATTCTTGATAAGGAATTGAAAACTTTTCAATCAAATGAAGTTTTCTTTTCTTGCTTGAAGGCTCCTATTATAGTTGTTTCTAGGCGCTAAAGTCTTACAGGGTACACTTCCTCGAAACTTCCGGTGCTGTAATGTTAAATTCTTATTTTGATCAAGGTTGCGGAGATGGACGCTATATTGCAAGCACACAATAATACCATGCCAGCTCGGGAAGTTCTCGTTGCCCTTGCTGAGAAGTTCAGGTGGGCATTGAGCAGTAGGCTTACTATTGTTTTTATTAAATTTGAATTGATCTTCTTGTGTTTTTTCTATAAGACAAGATTGAATAGTGAAAAGAATAATTTGTTTATGTTGTTATAGTGAATCGGTAGAACGGAAAGGGAAGATTGCTGTGCAAATGAAACAAGTATAGTGACTTCTGTTCTGTACTCGACCTTGATATGATGATAGGTAGTGGTGTTCTGCTGATTATTATTGTTATTTCTTAGGTTTGGAATTGGTTCCAGAATAGACGATATGCTATAAGAGCGAAGACAACCAAGGCTCCTGGAAAGTTAGCTGTCTCTCCAGTTGTCCAAATCGAGTCAACTCCCGTGAGAAATGTGCCTCAAACCACAGTTGTTCCTGCTCCTGCACCAGTAGGTATTAAAAAAAATTGTTATGTTTTTGAAGTTTTTAAATATTTTCGTTTTCTTATCCTGTTCGTTCTTTTTTATTTCATCTTTATTATGAGCTTATCACTAAAAGATCTATTCTAGTAAGGTATATGTGAGGCTTGGGGTTTGTGGCCCCTAGTCTTCATTTTAATTTCTACGTCCTTAATGAAATTACCATGTAAAAACAAATTTCAAATTGAGCTATGGTTGCTCTTTTGGTCCCTTTTCCCTTCTCAAGGGTTTTCGTCTAGCTCTCTTTTCCACCCGCTGAACATTCCCTCATTCCCCCAATACCCCCGCTTTTTCCTTGATTTGGAAGGTTAAGATTTTGAGGGTTATATTATTTGCGTAGCATGTCTTACATGAGAGAGTTAATGCTATAGACCACGTGTAGAGGGACTCTGCCCACTTTTTCCTTGATTTGGAAGGTTAAGATTATGAAGGTTATACTTTTTTGCGTAGCATGTCTTACACGAGAGAGTTAATACTATAGTCCATGTGTAGAGGGACTCTACCTTCTTTTGAATCTCAAGCATTAGAAATCCATGAGGTATTGTTTTTTCTTTTAAATCGTGGGTTGACCGTGTTTATGTTCTGTGAAGAACTATAATTTTTAGAATGGCTTGGTGTGNTCATTTCTGTAGACGGGATCTTCAATTCTGCTCTCTTTTTCCCGGCACTTTTTTTTTTCTTCTTCTCAGTTTCTCTCTCTGCTTCTGCGATAGCGACGCCGAAATCAGAGAAACCACAGCGGAAGGTTTAGCTTATGGGTCGGCCTCCCAGCAATGGAGGCCCTGCCTTCCGTTTCACGGCTCCCGAGGTTTTTTCTCTGCTTCTTCCTCTTCCTCTTCCTCTTCTGTATTTTTCTTATTTTGTTGCTGTGAATGATGCGTCTGTGATGCATGTTCGTTGTTGGAGTTGAAATTTTTTGTGGATTACTTCAATTTCTATGTCTATTGGCTTGATTGATTGTTTTTTCTTTTTGAAATTGTGCTTGCTTTCTTTTGAACTAATTATTTGTTCCTTTATTTTGCAACTTCTATTGTTCTTTCTAACATTTTTCCCGTTTCTTATTCCACTGGTAATTGTGTTCTATCCCTTTGAATTACGATGTCTCGTCCCCAAATTCCTAATTCTGTAATTCGTTTGCTCTAATTGCACAGATTCGATGCTGTGGTTAGTGTAGGTGTAGGTGTAGGTAGCTACATTTAGGTAAGAGCTGCAGCGAGAGGGGACTGTGGGGCTTACTGGATAACGATAATTTGGAATTAGAGTGCCATTTTTAATGAAGTTGCTGGGAGTTAAACTTTTGGAGCATTGTTGTTGATAAAATTTGTTCCAGACCCAAACGAAATAGATCTATCCATCTAAATTTTTGTGGAAATTATGTTTACCTTCTGCAATTCAATCTGCAACAAGTTAATTAGTACATTCTTGATAAGGAATTGAAAACTTTTCAATCAAATGAAGTTTTCTTTTCTTGCTTGAAGGCTCCTATTATAGTTGTTTCTAGGCGCTAAAGTCTTACAGGGTACACTTCCTCGAAACTTCCGGTGCTGTAATGTTAAATTCTTATTTTGATCAAGGTTGCGGAGATGGACGCTATATTGCAAGCACACAATAATACCATGCCAGCTCGGGAAGTTCTCGTTGCCCTTGCTGAGAAGTTCAGGTGGGCATTGAGCAGTAGGCTTACTATTGTTTTTATTAAATTTGAATTGATCTTCTTGTGTTTTTTCTATAAGACAAGATTGAATAGTGAAAAGAATAATTTGTTTATGTTGTTATAGTGAATCGGTAGAACGGAAAGGGAAGATTGCTGTGCAAATGAAACAAGTATAGTGACTTCTGTTCTGTACTCGACCTTGATATGATGATAGGTAGTGGTGTTCTGCTGATTATTATTGTTATTTCTTAGGTTTGGAATTGGTTCCAGAATAGACGATATGCTATAAGAGCGAAGACAACCAAGGCTCCTGGAAAGTTAGCTGTCTCTCCAGTTGTCCAAATCGAGTCAACTCCCGTGAGAAATGTGCCTCAAACCACAGTTGTTCCTGCTCCTGCACCAGTAGGTATTAAAAAAAATTGTTATGTTTTTGAAGTTTTTAAATATTTTCGTTTTCTTATCCTGTTCGTTCTTTTTTATTTCATCTTTATTATGAGCTTATCACTAAAAGATCTATTCTAGTAAGGTATATGTGAGGCTTGGGGTTTGTGGCCCCTAGTCTTCATTTTAATTTCTACGTCCTTAATGAAATTACCATGTAAAAACAAATTTCAAATTGAGCTATGGTTGCTCTTTTGGTCCCTTTTCCCTTCTCAAGGGTTTTCGTCTAGCTCTCTTTTCCACCCGCTGAACATTCCCTCATTCCCCCAATACCCCCGCTTTTTCCTTGATTTGGAAGGTTAAGATTTTGAGGGTTATATTATTTGCGTAGCATGTCTTACATGAGAGAGTTAATGCTATAGACCACGTGTAGAGGGACTCTGCCCACTTTTTCCTTGATTTGGAAGGTTAAGATTATGAAGGTTATACTTTTTTGCGTAGCATGTCTTACACGAGAGAGTTAATACTATAGTCCATGTGTAGAGGGACTCTACCTTCTTTTGAATCTCAAGCATTAGAAATCCATGAGGTATTGTTTTTTCTTTTAAATCGTGGGTTGACCGTGTTTATGTTCTGTGAAGAACTATAATTTTTAGAATGGCTTGGTGTGGGTAGCTATCAAGCACGGATGCTTCAGTTCGGATAGCATGTGAACAAATTGTATGTGTCCGAACACTTATTGAACATTTCGACACACATTAGATGCTTGCGAGTACATGTCACTGTCGAAAAATTGTTGGCCATGTGAACTAAAGTGCTCATTTATCTATAAGAGAACAATAATAAACTTGAGAGGAAACACATAACTTGTTTTTTTATGCATATAAGTGGGTAAGCATATTGATTCTAGATTTTCTATTTTAAGATGATTCATATTAAACATGCTAAGTTTGGTTTTGTATGTTTATTTTTTCATTCAATTTCTGTACCAAATTCCAGGATCTGCAAAGAGTGCTTCAGAAAATCCATCGTTGGAGTTCGAAGCTAAATCTGGGAGAGATGGTGCATGGTCAGTATAGCCTGTCTACAAATATGGGGATTTTGGTGTGAATTAGCTTAGCCGGTCTCCATGCTTTATTATGATAAACTTCAACTTCACGATACACAGTTTTCATAATACAAGAAATTAGTAATTGATTTTTTTAACTGCTCGTATGTTCAGGTATGACGTTGCTACCTTTTTATCCCATAGATCTGTGGAAAGCGGTGACCTGGTAATTTTGCGCTCATTCCCTCGTTATGTTGCCTTTCTTTCCTCTTCAATCTATTTTCTGTGCGTTTATTCGCCATTTAATTGTTTAAGCTTTTTTCACTAAAAACGAACATGTAAGTATTAAGCCAATTAATTCTTGAACGACACCGTTCTTCGTTTATAGGAGAACATTACCATATGTGGTCATGTGATCACACTCCAAAGGATAACGAAGGCCTAATGTCAAGGGCTATTCGTTAGTGTGGTCGTGGATTCAAAACCTTTCAAATCACATTCTCAATCCTATGAGTTCTCTTAGTATTTTATGATGTATGGTTCGGCGTGGTCGCAAACTAAAACAAAAGTTCGAATTATGAGAATTGTAACATTGTCTATAAAGAAACCTGATGTTGCGATTTCTTTGCTTTAATCAGACTGCCTGTATCACCTAATAAATGTTGTTTGTCAGGAAGTACTAGTCAGATTTTCTGGTTTTGGATCGGAGGAGGACGAGTGGGTTAATATCCGAAGGAACATTAGACCTCGTTCTTTTCCTTGTGAATCATCAGAATGCGTGGCAGTTCTTCCGGGTGATCTCATCTTATGCTTTCAGGTAAAAGCGAGGCCTTTCCATCACCTTCTTGCAACCAATTCAGGATAATCTCTTTTACTATACCTGTCTATATTGCGCACATAATTTACGACTACCTTGTAAAACGACGCCCTTAAGTGGTGCACACAACGATCTTTTAGCGTTCTCACAGCACACTCTACCAGTTATAGAGAAACCTTTTTTATGAGTAATTTTGTGATCTTCAAAATATTCAGGAGGGTAAAGAGCAGGCACTTTACTTTGATGCCCATGTGCTCGATACACAAAGAAGAAGACATGACGTTCGAGGCTGTCGCTGCAGGTTTTTGGTCCGTTATGATCACGATCAGTCTGAGGTGTGTATCTTGTTTAGTCTCTTTTGATCATCAGCATTGTGAGTTTTGAATGCTGTTTAGGATTATTGATTTGTCTTGCTCTAAATTATTGTTAGGAAATCGTCCAGTTGAGAAAGATTTGTCGTCGGCCCGAGACTGATTACAGGTTGCAACAGCTTCATGCTGTAAATGAAGCAGCATCCACTGAGCCCTCAAAGTCTGGCGTGGATTCTGTACTGCTCAGCGGCCAGAGGATAAATTTTGAGGCAACACAAAAGCCAAATGCCAATATAAACGTCCATGCCCAAACTAATACTCAGGAAGGAAGGAGTACTGAAACTAACAGTGCTCCAACCACACTCAACTCTGGTAATTCTGCAGCTAGCTCTGCATTCTCGAGTGGTATCGTGACGTCGAACTCTGTTTCTGGATTGTCGGCTGACAATGTTTCTGATGGGAAGTTACTTAGCTGACTATGAAAACGAATTTCTCAATCAGTCTAATTTTAACTGAACGTATCAATTTAAAATTTTTCCTGACTCGTTTATTTAGGATGAGTAAATACGTAGCGAAGTCTGTTTTTTGCCACATGTTTCGAAATTTTAGGTTCGAATCCACTCGTTGTGAATGCTGAATGTTCTTGGCGGATAAAAAAAAGCAGGAGCACGCCTCGAGTGTAGTATCTAACAGGTCAGATGCATCATCTCTCTTGTTTTACTTCTTCTTCCCTGCTTATTTGCTAGACAGAGCTCTACACTTGCACACTGCTGACTGATGATATAGTTTACTGTTTAGTTTTCTGATAGAGCTTCATTGACCACGACATATAAACTAATGATACTGTAACGATTGAACAAGGATGCTTTTCGTGTTGAATGCCGTGCAAAAACTGGACTTGTTCGTGTACCAAACACGCGCGCACACACTCACGAACACATTCATATCAATAATAATGTTGGTCTTCTAGCTTTAGTGACCCTTCTATGATCACTGAGAAGCATTCCTCAGAGAAGGATATCTATTTAGGGATGTCAGAAAAAGGAATGAGGTAGTGAGGGGCTTAGGGAATGATTTGATATCTATCTATCTGATGGGTTTAGGATTGAGGACGGATTGAATTTAGCATCTCGATCTTTGGAAGTTCTTCAACATAAATAGATAATACGATCAGGTTATAGGAAAATGTCGGAGCCGTCAAAGTGCTGAATCCAAATTCTAAACTTTGGTTTGAGTCTTGCACATGGGACATTGCACTTACGATAAATATAATAATTTTGTGTGAAAATCACTTTTGATCATGACACTAGATCTTTGAACAATTTTTACAATAATTGTTCGGTCAAGTTTCAGATTCTATTATTCTGATCGCGGATGAGTGTTTCTTATGTTATTTTTTTTTGTGAGAAATTTGCCTAAACAACAGACGAGTCGACTAACATAGATAATATAACGTTGAATTGACGAATACTCTCTATTGTTGGTTATGGTTTAGTTGAGAGTTTTATTAAGGTTTAAAAATTATTTTTTTAATCTATAAATTTAATAATATGAATAATCGATATTGATATATATATTTATTAAGTTTATTATTTTAATTATTTATATAATTAAAAACAATCCGTAAATAAATAAAATTAAAATTAAGAATGGACAAATTCTATATTTAACCTAAAAAAAAAAATTAATAAAAAGATTTACAAAAAAATAAAAGGGTTGAGGTTCTTGAGTTGGTTATGGTGGCACGCTCCCATAAACCCATTTCTTCATAACTGCGCGGATGGAAATTCAGACACGTCCACCTTCCTCTCTCCCCCGCTTCTCTCTCTTCTGCCAAATCTCATTCTCGGATGCTCTGATTCAATTTTTTCTCGAGCAACAATGCGAGCTCTACTGCGATGTCGCGCCTCTAAATTCGAACATAGATCGCCATTTCTCGCTGGGTTTAGAACCATCGTCACCACTTGCAGAGCCGTAGTCTTGCCCCACTTTGGTGGTCCGGAGGTGCTCCAGCTCCGCTCTGACGTTGAGGTCCCCAACCTCAAGCCTGATGAAGTTCTTGTCCGCGCCCGCGCTGTTTCCATCAACCCACTTGATACTCGAGTCAGATTTCTTTGCCTTGTTTTGTGTCTCCCTGTCTTAGAACTGGTTGTCTTGAAGGCAGTTAGATTGAGTGTTTGTTTCTAAATTTCACTGTTCTTGGTGATTTATTTATAGCGAAGTGGCTTTTCTCACTTTTATTTGATTCGAAATGAACTTTTTATTTCTTGTTTTTTTGGTTAAGTAATGCTAGTAAGCTACCAAGTCATCCTTAGAAGGGTTTCATCCATGGAACATCTCAAGATTTGGTCAATTAGATGAAGAAAACTACAAGAATTTGACTGTTTGATTGTTGAATGTGATATTGAGTGGTCATGGCTTCCCATTTGAATCTTGTTTTGGTTTTCTTTATGGTTGAAATTTAAACTTAAAATGTATTTTAATTTTTGGGTTTTTATTGTTTCCCAGATGCGATCGGGTTATGGTCGCTCAATCTTTGAACCACTTTTACCGGTCATTTTGGGCCGTGATATCAGTGGTGAAGTTGCGGCTGTTGGTTCTTCGGTTCGTTCAGTAAGTGTCGGAGAAGAAGTTTTTGGTGCTTTGCATCCAACTGCTGTGAGGGGTACTTACGCTGATTACGCAATACTTTCAGCAGATGAATTAAGTGCTAAGCCAGGATCATTTACACATGTGGTAATCAATGAAGTGCTTCGTGATTTTTGCTGAAGATTCCTTAATTCTCTTGATGTTGTGCATATTATTGTTCTAATCAATTGTTCTACTATGATTGTTTGGCCATCCTAATCAAGGTAGTTTCTACTATTCTTGTTTCTTCTTCTGAATTTTATGTGGCAGATTTGTTCGTAAAATCCAGATGTAACTCTCGAGACTTAAATTTATTTGCCTATCAAAGCAGAGGAAAATGTTACGAATCTTGATAGGGTCTTGTAAATCATTAACTTGAAAGCTTGTGAGAGTGAATACAGTTATAAATAGTGTTAGTTTAGGAGAGTTATAGATTAGGCAATATGGAATGATGAGTAGTGGGAGAGTGTGAGATTCCACATTGGTTGGGCAGGAGAACGGGATGCTAAGCCTCGAAGGGGGTGGATTGTGAATTCCCACATTGGTTGGGGAGGAGAACGAATCATTTTTTAGAAGAGTGTGGAAACCTCTCCCTAACAGATGCATTTTAAAAACCTTGAGGGGAAGCTCGAAAAGGAAAGCCAAAGAGGACAATATCTGCTAACGGTGGGCTTTGGCCGTTACAGAGAGGACTAAGTCTCTTGAATGCTTAGGATATGTTTTATATTTTCTAAATTTGTTTCGGATACAAATAACACGTTTCCATAGTTTTTCCTTTCTAATTCTGCATAAATGATACCCTAGAGGTTTATTATTCACTTTCTGATATCAAGCTTGGTAAAGCTTGTTTTTTGCAATCTTTGTCATCATAGCTTTTCTGCCTTTGTTGATTGGCACCCCATTCGGCTTAGTTGGGAACATTGCTTCGATACACAAGGATGTAACCTATCATCTAAATGTCAATGTTGCTCAAAGGAATTTTTTATTCGTTAAATTGTTGTCAAACACAAAGGGTCCTTTAGTTTGTTACAGATTCTTATCCAACTTTTATCATTTCATAATGACACATGAATGGCTAGAAGCATGAGAACTGTAGGCTAACCCAATAATGGAAGATTCATAAGAGAATTGGAGCTGGTTATTAATAAGGAAAACAAATATCTTCTTTCTGTAGGAATTGGATTCAAAACTATCATATATGTCAAGGTCTAAGATTGAAATAATTTTAGATTTTTTTTTTTGTGACTTTGTCCTTGTCCCGGAACTGTCCTTCTATCTAAAGAAACTATCAACTAAGTAATGAAATAATTATGTATAGTAAGAAATTAATTACTCGTTAACAGGATTATGGTTCTTAGCAAAGATTGCAATTGGAAATTTTGAATGTTAAAAGAGATACTAGGGCATGTAATTAATCATTAAATATGTTGACCAGGTAAAATAAGTTTGTGTTAGATTATTACTTAGCTAAACCTGGTAGTACTCTCCCACTACAACTAGATTGTATTTAGTTATTTGTTTTTTCGTTTTACATAGCTTTCCAGCCTCATATTCTTATAACAGAAATGATTCGCTTATGAAAGGACAAGCAGTCCTGCCTAATTTAGAGAAAAAAAAAAAAAAAAAAAATCTTCCCTGATATTTTTACTTCATTTTGTATTTCTTTTTCTCTATCAGGAAGCCAGTGCCATTCCTTTTGCTGCACTTACTGCATGGCGGGCTCTAAAAAGTACTGCTAGAATCAAAGAGGGGTATGTTAACTTTGTTCTTCTCCAGTAAGGCACACATTTAAATTTTATTGATTTATGATATCCTTTTGACACATTTTCTAACATTAAATCTCCTTTGGTGGCAGGCAACGGGTATTAGTAATTGGTGGAGGAGGAGCTGTAGGTTATGCTGCTGTTCAGATATCAGTTGCTTCAGGCTGCCATGTTGCAACTACTTGTGGAAGTCAAAGTATAGATAAATTGCTGGCAGCAGGTGCTGAGCAAGCAGTTGACTATACTACTGAGGTGATGATTCATACACTAGCCGATTTGGACCTCACCATTTTTATTTTACCTGACTCGACATTGTCATTGGATTGCAATGGATAGTTTGCATTTAGAAGCTGGGAGATTGAGTGATTTTTTTTACATGAATGTTTATAGGGCATTGAATTCACAATGGAGGGGAAATTTGATGCCGTTTTGGATACAATTGGTGTGCCAGATACGGAAAGAATTGGCATCCATCTTTTGAATAGAGGTGGACACTATATGACACTTCAGGTATAGAGCTATAAGCTAACCCGTATTTCGTGAAGTAATTGAAGTGTTCTTGAAATTCAGGCTTCTAATCGCTTTTGTTTAGGGCGAGGCTGCATCATTGACTGATAGATATGGGCTAGTTTTCGGGCTTCCTATTGCTACAAGCATACTGTTGCAGAAACAGTTACAGTACAGATGCTCTCATGGAATTGGTAATAATCAAAAGTTTGTATATTTCTCCTAGTATATAATCTGCTTAAAGATAATATTAGAACTGTCCAGTTACATTTTTGACATGGTGTTCCCTCCTCCTCCTTGAATTTTCCCAGTAATATTCCATATTATAAACAACTCCTAGTTTCACGTGCATAAGTTTCCGCTTCTTTTCCCTCTTTAAATTATATTCTTGAGCTTAAATTGTTAGAATAGCAAGTTTTTTATAATAAAGTTTTTAAGACCTTGTAGAAGTTGAATGGTCCTACTGTGATGTGCAATCCATGTTGGACCTAGATTATGAATACCAGGACAATCTTATGAGGTTGGCATAGATTTACGGACCTTCATTTGTTTTGGAAAATGTAACAACCTAAGCTCACCGCTAGCAGATATTGTCCTTTTTGAGCTTTCCATTTTGGGCTTCTTCTCAATGTTTTAGAATGGGTTTGGTAGGGAAAGGTTTCCACACCCTTATAAGGAATGCTTCATTCCCCTCTCCAACCGATGTGAGATCTCACAATCCACCCCCTTTAGAGGCCCAACGTCCTCACTGGCACATTGCCTAGTGTTTGGCTCTGATATCATTTGTAACAGCCAAAAACCGCTAGCAGATATTGTCTTCTTTGGGTTTTCCCTTTTGGGCTTCTCCTCAAGGTTTTAAAATGCGGCTGGTAGGGAGAGGTTTCCACGCTCTTATAAGTAATGCTTCGTTATCCTCTTCAACCGATGTGGGATCTCACAGAAAAGGATTACTTTTTAGTTTTCTTGATCAATGCATTGGTGGTAACAAGTAAGATGATTGCTGTGTTTCCCAGTTCATGTTAAAAGCTTGCTTTGGAATGATATATGTGAGGTTGGAAAATATATATATCCATACAACATGAATGAAGCTTTTCCTTGGCTCCGATTCTCGAAAAGCAGAAGGTAATTTAATATCGCTCCAATTTATCACCCTTCAAATAGAGGCCATGTGGCATGCAGTGTAAGGGCTGGTAGAGTTGATTAGTAGGAGAGATTGGGAAGTCCTGATATCTCCCCAAGTCTGGAACCTTCTGTTGAATAGAAATTTCTACTTCGATCTGTATCATGTTCTCTAGTTCTTAGTTCCAATCCTTTTGACTAGGAAATATTTTATGGTTACAACATATGCTAGATGCACTTCAATCGCTTATCTGAAAGCTATATTTGTCTGTTTGTGAACATTTTTCAGTGCAAATATAGTTTTCTAAATTCAAATAGTGCCATCCAATGCCTCAAGGTGAATTCGAGCATCAGAATTAAAACAGACATATGGCTCCAATTTTATGTTCCTTTGTTTAATGAACTTTCATTTTGCTTCTGTTGTTCCTTCTGTTGTTTTAGAGTACTGGTGGACGTACATGAGAGCGGATTCTGAAGGTTTAGACGAAATCAGGAGGCTATGTGAAGCTGGAAAGCTAAAGATACCGGTTGAGAAAACATTTCCAATCACACAAGTAATGGAGGCTCATGAGGCAAAGGATAAGAACACCATTCCAGGTAAAGTGGTGCTAGAACTTGATTGATGAAAACTCCTTCCAAACACTTCATGTATACTTGATTTGTTAGCTCTCCTGCATTAAATCCTGTAAATAATTTCCTCAGCTTTTAGCATCGAAATTGCTTTGGAACTTTACAGGATGTGAAAATTTTAACTGCGCTGGAGATTTAGTTTGCAGCCTGTAAAAGTTTGGGAACGTATTTGACATATACCTTTCTTTTTCTAGATTTCTCAATCATGAATAAGAAATTTCATTGTTACCTCTCCTATTGTTGCAATTCCTACATAATAATGGTTCTTCCTCGTACTGTTATGATGTTTATGATGGTAGAGTTCCAATGGAATGTAAAAAATAGCTGCATTGGAATAATAACAAAGGGAAAGTGTAGCTATGCCACGTTGAAGTTTGTCGAGTCTCTGTAATTTCAGAGAGGTCGGTTGGAGAGATGTTTAGCTGTTGATATGTTTGGAAGGGCGATGCTCCGAATCCCCCTTTGAAATTGAGAATAAGAGAAATGGAAATAGATTTCTCTATGTTAGCTAAAATAGGGCTGGAGATGAAGAATATTCTTCGCCTCTAACCCTAGTACAACAGCTTTATGTAAGTGAAGAATTTCGTGGTGGGTACGTAGACGAGGCTTGAAAGTGATTCGTTAAGTCGGATAGTGGCCACCATGAGATTGATAATGAATAGGTTTAGGACCGATGTCGATAAGTTCATACTTTTTCAGCATTGTTGACTTTGAAGCATTAATACAACTGCGGTCTGTTTGTCGAATAGTTGTCTAAGTCGGTCTCTCACCCGCTCCTCTGTTCTAAATTTCCACCGTGTGAACATCTCTAGACCTATGTGACAAAATTACAAAAACATTTATATTGATTATGATTAGTGTAGGAACGTCTTAAATTTTTGTCCAATGGTTTGAATAAGAAACTAATGGTGTAGAAAAATATTGATATGGATAAGGTTGTTTGCACAATGAGAGGAGGCCTCACATGGGAATGTGCTGTAATTAACCTGTCTTCTTGCCTTCTATGGCTGTAGGCCTTCAATGCTTCCTTTTATTTATTTTCCATTCTAGAGATTATAAAAATTTTGCATCTAACAACAAAATGTATATATATTATATATACGTCAATAATAATCTTCATCATTCTTGAACACTGAAATTCGATGTGTCGTTGAAAATTATATGCATTCTAATACCTACTTAAATCATTGGGTATAGAAAATCGTGCAGAAAACGTTTCATTATAATATGTTTCTGCTTGCTTAAACGAAAGAAGATTATTTAGATATTTGTCGAGATTTATTTAGAATAACATTTTATGCCTTTAAAAAAAATATATTTTTAACCAACAAAAAAATATAAATAAAAAATAGATTATAGACATAATATTTTTCTCGGTATTTTGTAAATTTTTAAAAATGAATTGATTTATCGAACTTTTTAAATTTATTAGAAACAAAATAAATTTTTTTTTTAAATAGTTCAATAACTTATTTATAAATTTATTTAATATTTTTAAAAAATTTTAGAGATCTATTTAATTTAATTTAATTTTTAAGAATGCAGCCAAAATTTCAAACTTATTTTTATCTATTTTTTTTAGTATAATAATATGACAAACAAAAATATTCCATCCAACACAAAATACTGTTACAACGCACATATATAATATGTATTGTGGGTGGAGATCGAAAGACAGCGCATGTTACTCAAATCTCACATGGCTTCCTTCTCTGTTCATCCTAATCATATAATGGCGTTTTCAGAAGAAAGCTTGATGGCCACTCCATTTCCCAGGTACCCATTTCCTCAATCTCTCCCTTTCTTCCCTTTTTTATCATTTCCCCTTTTGGTCAAACTTTGCAGTGCCCACCCATGGACCCAATCAATGCCTCTCTTCAATCTTCTCCTTCAAGCGATGTGCCGCTCATTGATGAAGCTTTGGATCGTTTAGAGCTCTGTTGGTTCTTTGATAATCTCCTTACTTGGAGGAACCCCCGGATGTCTACCTCCCGTTCTGATCCTTGTCTTTCTAATGTTGCCCATCAGGTGTTTGATGAAAGTCCAAGTCCTGCTGCTAATCTCTGCTCATCTGATTTGGATGGGGATGTTTCGCTGCCAAATGGTGGTAGGGTACGTCGGAATCTGCTTCGAACACCGTCGTTACCGTCCCGTATGGATCTAGGAGGGGAGGGAATTCGAGAGAAAGGAAGTTGTTCTAGACCCTTGTTGGAGCATGATGTGCTTGTTGAAACTCCTGGTGATAATGTTTGCTCGTCTTCTTTGGATATGGATGTTTCGATTGGAAATGGTGGTGGTAAACAGAGGAGTCTCCTTCGAACACCATCGTTACAGTCCCGTGTGGACCGAGAGGAAGGAATTCGAGATAAAGGAAGTGGTTCTAAGCCATTATCAGAGCATGATGTTCTTGTAGAAACTCCTGCTGATAATGTTTGCTCATCTTCTTTGGATATGGATGTTTCGATTGGAAATGGTGGTCGTAAACATAGGAGTCTCCTTCGGACACCCTCGTTACCGTCCCATGTGGACCAAGAGGAAGGAATTCAAGAGAAAGGAAGTGGTTCTAGGCCATTATCAGAGCATGATGTTCTTGTAGAAAGTCCTGCTGATAATGCCTGCTTATCTGCTATGGATATCAATGTTTCCCTGGGATATGGTGGTGGTAAATGTCGGAGTCTACTCCGGATGCCTTCGTTACCATCCCGTGTGGAACGAGAACAAGGTATTCGAGAGAAAGGGAATGATTCCAAGCCATTAATAGAACATGTGTTGCTTCAAAAACCAGCCAAACCACCATATGTAGAGAGGAAAGAAGAAGGAACTCGCAGCAAAGAAAGTGGTAGCACTCGAAAGAGCAAATCCGCAAGGAAACCACGGAATGGCAATCTGCTAAGAACACCATCTTTGCCACCATTTATAGGCAGAGAAAAGGAATTTGGAGAGAAGGAAGCTGCTGCTAGAATCAGAAACTCCATTCAACCGAATCTTTCTGAATTCTTTCCCACAAGACAAGAGGTATTGCAAACATATTGTTCTGTTTCAACTCTCATATCGTTCTTCATGTGTTCTTGAATTATATTAGAACTTGCCCATAGTTAAGATTTCATGTCATGAATATATTGAAAAGATCAAATTATCTTGAAGGATAGTATAACATAGTATCATAGCAAGAAGTCTTGAATTCAAACATTCGTTCGTTTCTTGATGTGATTGTGAAAATATTACATTGATTTGACATAGCATAAAGGGTGGAATGAGTAGAATAAGCTTCATCTGTTATTGTGGATACTTATGTGAAGATTCTACAAAATGTTGAAGGTTTAGAATGAGTAGAATAAGCTTCATCTGTTCTTTTCTTCTTTTAGTAATACTTGGTGTGCTTAACCACAGATTCTTGAAAAGAACTTCAGCCTCCCGACGTGTCGAATCCCGACAAACAGCGACAGAATGTGGCACCAATTTCTCATCCAAATGAGGAAAAGAAGAAGCCAAAGTGAGCTTGAATCAGAAGAATTGCAAGGGTTCAAGGACTTGGGATTCACATTTGACAAAAAGGATATAAACCCAACAGTGGTTGATATAATTCCAGGGTTGAGAGAGAAAAAAGAGGAAGAATTAGACAGTGAAAGAACAAGAAGACCTTATCTTTCTGAAGCTTGGATGCTCCAAAATCATCTCCTCCCTCCCATCCCAAAATGGGACAGTAGAAAATCTGCTGAAGACATGAAACAACAAATCAAGTTCTGGGCTAGAGCTGTTGCTTCCAATGTGCACTAAAAATGGTGAGTGAAGGCTTCTAAACAGCCCCCATTGTCTCTAAATATGCTGAAATTGCTGTGCAGCATCCCAAAACTCTTCTTAATGGAATTGGATCGGAGGGAGCTCAAATGACCATTTTGTAACAGTCCAAGCTCACCGTTAGTACCGTTTCACGTTTGAATGAGCTTTGAGAAGAACAAAATATAGAACTTTTCTCGCTTTTCAATGCCAAACAAGGAGAAAAAGGTCCAAATTCTCAATGCAATGTTTGTAAAATTACAAACATGTTGGTCTATTTGAAGCTACAAATGCTTCAAAATTGAGAAGGTTTTTGCATTGTGGAGATTGGGCCTTCTGATTCTCTGCTATTCCTCAAAAAGGAAAAAAAAAAAGTGAAAATTTTGTACATGAGATGACAAGCAAATGAGAGGAGTTTATTTTTTTTTTTTCATAAATTAATCAATCATATATATATATATATTTAAATAGTTTTGTTTAGCCTTTAAATTTCAACCATTGTTGTGGATGGATTTGAAATATTTTTTTTCTTCGGTTAATTTTAGTGACTTATTCATTGAACTATGTTTGAATTGGCAATGAAATTCTATCTTTACTATTCAACTTGGCTAAATTATTTAGAGGAGAAACGTCACTACTTTTCCTTTTGTTTCGAAACACCCTTCTACACCCTTCTTTTAAAAAAAAAATTATAATATTACCCTTTTATCTTTCTTAAATAATTTTGGGGGAGTAGGTATCTTTTAAAATTTCAAATAGGCAATGGATAGAACAGCTCCAAATTTCATTTAAAATTCTTTAAGATAATAGTTTTGGATAAAATATATAGTTGAAACTTTTAATAGTAATTATATATATAAACTTTTAGAAAGGTAGGATAGAGAGAAGAGTTAGAAAATCAAATGCATGGTACGGACATCTCAAAGCATGCAGGGTAGCAAAGCAATTCAGCTAGGCCATCTCCATCTTCCTCTTTCGCTCCCTCCGCCGCCGTGCTAAGCCGGCCAAACAGTTGGTACCATTTATTACATTTCTTTGAGCTCTTCGGCTTACACCATTTTGAGTCTAGAAATGAATTGGGGTTTTGTTGTATTCATTTTTTTTATTTTTTTTTGTATGCCTGCTATGTGTTTGAAGAAATGCCTCACAGAAGCTGCCTGCGATTGCGAAGTCGTTCATTAAATGGTTTAATTCTGTATTGAAATTGTTGTGATTTGCATGATCTTGTGTATTCCCGTTCTAGTGGAAAGTAGATTAGTTTAATGAATTCTAAAGGACGAAGCCATGTCAGTTGCAAATAAGCTGAAAATATTGGGTGGGGGACAATTATTTGTGGTAGTATTTTTCATGATTGTCGCCAATCCGAACATAGCTGAATGGAAAAGGTCACCAATTAACATCCCAAAGCTTGATGTTTTGATATTCACTCTGTTATTGTTGAACTAAAAACAAAATCTCCATGCCTCATTGCAAGTCACTGGAAACCCGAATTGACATGAAATTTAGAAGCCATTGGCCTAAGGCGATTCGAGTAGATCAGGTTTTTAAGTATATACTCTAACCTATGAATTGTGTTGGCAGCCATTTGTAAAGGCCAACTGCTTGAATTTGATCATGTGATTTTTTACAATGCTCTTCTTCATTTCTGGTATCTCTCTGTCAGCTGCGATCATTGTAAGGTGAAAATACTCGGAAAAAATAGTATATAACAAGGCAGTATCTGCAGAATATATTTCTGCTCTGTTAACACCAAGCCTTAGATGAACAATGTGCAAAATGTTGTCCACTGAATTCTCTGCCGGTTTTTATGTCCATTGAACCAAATTTCTCTGTTATTGGGATATCAAAAGCTCCAAATAAATCTACTAGCACAATTGGTGGTCCACTTTTTAGTAGAGAGTTTTGTGACAGGATGCCGATATTGTCTTCTTTGGGTTTTTTCGTTTCGAGCTTCCCCTCAAGGTTTTTAAAACATGTCTGCTTGGAAGAGGTTTTCATACCCTTATAAAGAATGTTTCGTTTTTCTCCCTAACTGATGTGGGATCTCACAATCCACCTTCCTTCGGGGCTCAGCGTCCTTGCTGATACTCGTTCCCTCCCCAATTGATGTGGGATGTCACAATCCACCCCCTTTGAAGCTCAATGTCCTCACTGGCACACTACCCAATGTCTGTCTTTGATACCATTTGTAACAGTCCAGTCCAAGGTTTTTCAAATGCGTTTGCAAGGGAGAAGTTTTCACACCCTTATAAAGAATATTTTGTTTTCATCCTCAACCGACGTGAGATCTCACAATTTACCCCCTTCGATTGGAGAGGGGAACGATTGCCAAGGAGGACGCTAGACTCTGAAAGTGTAGATTGTGAGATCCCAAATCGGCGGGAGAGGAGAAACAAAACATTCTTTATAAGGGTGTGAAAATTATTATCTAGCAAACGCGTTTTAAAAATCTTTAGAGTAAACCCATAGGGAAAACCCAAAGAGACAATATCTGCAAGTGGTGTGCTTAGACTATTATAAGTTAAATCATGAACTAGAGAATTCGTGCCACAGGTGATGCTAAGCTCAATGGTTTCAGTAGGCCTAGGCTTATGAGGCAGTCTAAACACACTCTAAATATATGTACAGCTTCTTAACCTTAAATTACACGAACTTTAACTTATAAGCCAAAACACACTGCACTAAATTGATTTGAAAGTGTATGCATAATATACAATCATGTGATGCAGGAAGGCAGGTGGCTTGCTTTATGGAAATGATGGTGGGTGGACTCATAAGATGATTCATGAAGAAGTAAGTAACTTGAGGAACTTCCATTGCCAATGCTGTGCTTGAAGAGAGCCTAATTAAAGCTGAGGTATGGGAGTGAAGGTTAAAAGAAAAATAGAAATTATTGGAAGTTGCTGCTGCTCTTATGGTATTGAGTATCATATTTTTATATATCTATTATTGTCCTCTCTTTCAAAAGAGATAACTTTCCCTCCCATTATGAATCAATCGAAACCATCCGAACTTATTTTTAGTTTTGAACTTTAGGAAGCCGATCTGACGAACAAATATTACGAGTCCAAATCACTTCAACTTTGGTTTGGACTCGTAATGGTGCGGTTCAAGCTAAGGTCAGACACTTCTTATTGGAGTGAATTGAAGAGTTTTCCTTAAAATTCATGGAGTTCAAGTCCCTGAATTTTCAATTTATGTCTCATAAGTCTTTTACTTATTCGATATGTGTTAAAGCTCACCGTTATAAAGTTTCATTAGATATAAATGACATATTAGACCAATTTTAAATTAAAAAATCAGAACTAAACTCGTCAAGGGCTAAAAAGGAAATTAAATTATAAACCTCAAAAAAAAAAAAAAAAAAAAAAAAAAAAAAAAAAAAAAAAAAAAAAAAAAAAAAAAAAAAAAAAAAA
>NW_019272024.1:2018228-2034032 GCF_002738345.1 Cucurbita maxima | reverse complement strand
AAAAAAAAAAAAAAAAAAAAAAAAAAAAAAAAAAAAAAAAAAAAAAAAAAAAAAAAAAAAAAAAAAAAAAAGTACAATTCATTGCTTTTAAAAAACGTACACCAGATAAGCAAAGCAACACGGAAAAGGGGTTAGTTTGAAAACTTTTGGAATCTTTTCCAATGTAAATGCTATTTTATAGGCATAATTTATTTCTAATTCTATATTAAAAAAATCAAATATATTAAATATTAAAGGTCACCTACATACATTGTTATAATCAATGAAGATATATATATATATATATATATATATATAGTTAACTTATTATTTTTAAATTTAAATTATTTAAAAAATTATTCAAAATCAACTCAAAATTTGGTGCTAATTTGGTGCTAAATCCCAAATGTTGTAATTTACTCTATGGCCAAAATTACAAATTTCTTACCACAATTTTTACACATTCCTATTCTTTTTCTATCTTTTTATTTTTTATTTTTATTTTTATTTTACAGAGGGGTGAAATGGTCAAAATCCAACTTCAGCCGCGCCGACGCCGAAGGTAGCTGGGCGATGTGGCTCGAGCTTGCGGTCCTTCCAAAAGCAAGCGTCCGGCGCCAGCTTAGAAGATGACCTCATCGGCTCCGACTTGCACCTCGTAAGAACAAACGGCTCGTAACCCTTGGCCCTCACTAGCTTCTTCTGTTCTATCATCGTTGCCGCAGCCGCCGCCGCTGGAAACGAACACGACCACCTCGCCGGTTGGATCACCGCCGTCTGCGTGTTGTCCGCCGGCTTCTTCTCCCGCTTCTTCGGTGGCGGTGGCGGCGGCGGGTTTCGACCGGCTGGCTTCTTCTCCCTCGTTGGAACGCACCTTATGAAGTCCGTGCTGCAGACCCATGTCTCCTTCGACACCTCCATTGATAGCTTTGGCTCGTACATCATTAACAGCAAGCAATCCGGAAGAACAGGTGATTCTGTTTGTGTTTTTCTCTCCGGCTCCGGCGGCGGAGTTTCTCGCTCCTTTGACTGGTCCTCCTCCTCTGGACCCATCAATTCGTCGTCGTTTTGGGTATCGGATCCGATTCCTTCATCCGTAGCTTTCTCTTTAATCGCCGTCGTCGTCTCTGTTACTCCTTCCCAATTCTCATCAAATTCAGTTCCGGTTTCGTCTAAAACTGGTTCTGTCTCTACTGATAATGACGCCGAAGTAGGGTTTTCGCCATTTTTGTCTTCTTCAAATGCTTCTCTCTGCTCTGTTTTGTTGTCTTGTTCGCGCTTAGATTCGTCTTCTTCGGCTGATTCCAGGTTCTCTGCATCTTGAGCAAATTCAGATTCACAGTGGCTCTGAATCGGAATTGGAATTGTTCTTGACATCGCCATTGTTTCTTGCTGATTACCTTGATCGATTCTGTCTTCTACTGTTTCTTCTTGACTCTGATGATTTATCATAGAAATGATTGATTTCTGCTCATCGATTTCGTTTTCTGTGGCCATTTCTGTGGATTCTTCTCCTTTTTCAGCATCGGAAACAGCTTCTTCATTGATTTCTTCCTCGTTTTCAAGCTTCAGATTTAGCTTCACTGTTCTTTCTTCTTCGTCGCCTTCCTTACTTACAGGCACAGATTCGTCTCTTTTCGCTTCATTTTGTGTAGTTTTCTTCTCTTCATGATCTTCGTCTAGTTCTTCCTTGTCATGTTCTTCCAGTTGTGGCGCAGGAGGTTCATAGAATCGTTTCGCGAGCTCCGCCACCTTCACCGGATCAGATCTGCACCTCATTAGCAACAAAGCGTTCTTCGGCGGAATGCAAAGGCCGATCCTCGATTCCTCTTTCTCAACGACTTCATTTTCGTCTTTGAAATTCATTCCGTCGAAAATATGCCGTTTCTGGCTTCCATTTTCCTTCTCCGTTTGAGGTTCTTCGTCTCCGACTACTATTTCAATCTTCCTCCCCTTCCCGTCTCTGTCTTGTACCGCCACCAACCACCGCGCAAACACTTTCCCGCAGGAACTCTCGGTCTCCTCCGAAGACCTCCCCGCCGGCTTCGATTCCTTGCTACTCTCCCTATCGCTGGTACACGACGAATGGCACGGCAAGAAACAGTTGAGTTCAGCACCAAAAGCCCTAAGCGCCTCGCAAATTGTGAACGGCAAATGCACCCACCGCTGGCTCCGGTGCGAATGGCGCTCCTGCTGGAAACCGTTTCCGCCATTGCTCATACTGTCCTGACGAAGAAGATTATGACGCGACGATTGATTCGCGACGAATTGCTGGTCATTACCATTCATCTGCGACGATTGAACAACACTCTCCGATTTCCGAAAACTCGCCTCCGAATTAGTCCTCCGCTTCAGCGATCTAGCCCTCATCTTCCTTCCCTGCTTCTTGGTCTTAACCCTAACCTGTCCAATACAAGTGACCTTCGGCGACGACGGCTCCGGATTATCGAACGCGCATCCTCGCTTCTTCCCACCGGTGGGAAACCCAGGCGAGGCCTGACCGACCTTGAGGCTGCCGCTGGATTTGAGACGGCGGCTGAGTGAAGTAGAGAGGGTGATTTGGCCTTCACGGGCGCGGCCAGGGCTGAGAAGGCACTTTGAAGAGATCTTCATGGCAGAAGAAGAAGAAGAAGATGAGAAGCGAGAAGTGAAGCAGATGAAGAGCTCACTAGAGCCTGCGGCGGCGGAACTGGTACTGTTGCTGCTAGTGGTACGAAAATGGCGGTCAGAATCCATGAAAACAGAGAATCTCACCGGTGAACAGCGGCCATGGGGAATCTGTAAGAAGGATTTGTTGCTTGATTTCGTTTAGAAACAGTAAGATTGAAGGCATTGGATGAAGAAGAAGATAGGTTTTTCAGATTGCAGAAGAGAGAGAAAGTAGAGAGAGAAAGAGTGGGCTTTAATGGGATCAACTCTGTTCACTGTCTCAAAATAGTGGAAATGCGACTCTAATTTTGCTGGCATATACTCTCCTACCTGAAATTACCTCAATATTTTGAGGGGTAATTTGGTAAATTTTCCATTAGAAAGTAATTTATTACCATGGTAAAATAATATAGGCTAAACTATCATTTTTAACTATTATATTTTAAAATATTTAATTCGTGATAATTTATTTATTTGATTAAAATCTTTTAACCCTAAATTTGTAATTTTGAAATTTGGTAAATTAAAATTTCTATTTGACCTAAAAAGACAAAATGTACCCATGTTTTAAAAATTTATGAAAAAAAAAAAAAGATAATTAAAAAATTAATTTAAAAAAATATATTTAAATATTTAAAAGTTGAGATAGAACTCCAACGTTAAATATAATTTAATTTCTAAATTTTAATAAGCTTTTACTACTAACCTAATAAAATTACTATCAAATTACAAATCTGCCCTTTTTTAACTTTAATGAATATCAAATAAGTTCGTGTACTTTTGACTATGGGTAAAAAATCATTTAATGTATTAATACTCGATCAAATATAAAAAGTTACGAGGTACTTTTTCAACCTAGTAGTTTAATCTAACTCTGTAATTGTTGAATATTTTTTAAAAATATCAATATTTTTAATTAATCATACTCGAACATCAACCAAAATTTAAAATCATTAGGGTTTTTTTTCCACGAAACTTAATTTATCACTTTAGTCCTCAGTATTTAGCCCTTCCCACCCCTTTTGATAAAAGGCTTGAAAAGAAACTTCTTTAGGAAAAAAAAAAAGAAAAAGAAAAAAAAATAACCTTTAGCCTCTTTTGAGAAAAATGTTTTTTCAAACGAACATCGATAAAAAACGCTTTAAATTTGTACTTTGTCGATATTAGAGAACGTGCAAATTTTTTAATTTACCGCTAACGATTATCGAATAGTTGTTTCAAAAATTTGAGGATCATCATATCCAACGGGTTTGATTTATTAATAAGAAAAAAATATAATAAAAGTAAAAAGTATGTATTTTGATGGAGAGATAAAAAAAAAAAAAAAAATAAAAAAAAGTGATAGATGAGATAGGCTGAATTCAATAATTGGTAAAAGCAAAAGCTCCTTTTTTACTGGAAAAATAAAATAAAATTATAATGAATTTTTTATTTTTGTATTTATTTTATAAGTTTTATTTGTGATAATGCATATATTTATAGATTTTTTTTGGTTATTTTTTCTCCAAAAATTTAATTTAATATATGTTAAAATTGAGTTTATATTTGAAAATAAATGTTGTTTTAATTAACTTTAACAAAGGTTGAGTTGATTTTATTATTTTATAAGAAGAAATTTACGATGTCACCTGGATCCAAATCAACCTATGAACCTATTTAATATTTTTTTAATAATATTTATTTCATAAAATATAAATAATTAAAATAATTAAAAAAAAAAAGTGGAAAATTACAAAAAGAGTCTTGCAAATTACACAAGGTCGTAATCTTTGATCACATGAAAGTTACACGTGGCCAGATAATAGAGATATGGATTAAGAGGAAAAAGATAAATAATTTTTATTAAAATAAAAAATAAAAAATAAAAAAGGGAAAAATAAATGGGTTGGAAATATCAATTTTCAGCCGTGGGTTTGCCTTTCTTGCTCTGGACACCCCCTTTTGTCGCCGGTCGTTTTCGGCCCTGAAGTGGCAGAGTTGTAAATATGTTGAAATTGATGTGCTTTTTGGGAGTGGGGTCACATGGGGGCCGTGAGGGAAACACAGAGAAGCAGCTCTAAGCCTCACGTGACGTCGTGTGCACTCCATGGAACGATGCTGAGGTTTGCTCTTAACCACGCTCGTATTGGAGCGCGTGGTTATTTTACGAGCTGTTTTTTTTTTCATTGGAAATAAATAAATACAATTTTCTTCCCAAGTTCGTCCTAATTTTGACACATTCACAACAAAAGCTCAACACAACGTTTCGTTTACACACAGTTCATATATACATGTTCAATCATATGCAACACAACGTCACATCTCATTGTCATCTCGGTTTCCAACAATACAATCCATGCATCGTGATGTCATCCTATGTCTCAAAACACATCAGTCATCTTAGCTTACTCGGTCACATCCATTGGAAACTGACCCAGGTGTCGATTATCTCATCAAGACATCTCGAACATTCATCCATCCGAGTTCTCTCAAGTATCGGACTCTCCCATATTCATACTAAACCCTTTACAACATACGTTTCGGATCTCGGATCCCTGTAGTAGTGCTCAAGTCTCAAATTACAAGATTTTTCTGTCATTCTAAGAATAATTGAGACATTTTATGAAAAGTAAGAATAAGAGATAATGTTGTGATTATCCATTTAAAGGCTCATTTGCCATCACTATCAACTCTGCAAGAGAACAGAGGCACAAAGTCTCCAATTTACAGTGAAACGAAACATTCCTATTGGGATCTTGGCTAACCAATACACCATCTCTGAATATAAAGTTTGGTTCAAGCCCCATTTCAGAACAAGGAGAGGGACTTACTTTTTCACTCCAACTTTCCTTCTCACAGTGACAAATACATTCCACTGCCGTAAAAACCATGTCTTTCCAACTTTTGCAATCACAAGTTCTCGAGTCTGAGGCCTTTCGTCTATCGTTAAATACACAAGTGTCGTTTCCATCAAGAAATGCCCGTCTTACTGCTGCAAGAAGATCAACTGAAAGTGCTGCAACAATGTCATGAACGTCCTCCACAGTCCAATTATTCCAATTCGATCCAAGTTCATTGTGAAGAATGGTTCGTGTTGCACCGTAGAGGATGTTTAAACAACCAGTGCAGCACTGAATAGAACATACTTGTGCAGAGCTAGTTGAGAGGTCACTTCTGCTGGGAGACGAGTGAACATTCACTTCACGATCATTCGTGTCTGTGTCGGGCTTACAACCATCACATTTGCAACCATTTTCTAAGGTGCAACACCCATTACTATAGTTGTAGGGTTTTGTGCAGCTAGGGATTTCATCAGCACATACCTCACTTGAATTTTGATGATGATGATGATCTTCCAACTCGAAAACTGATTCCGTTCCTAAATTTAAAGGCTCTTTGACCGATGTGTCGTTTCTATTGTCCTCCAAATCATCCGGTGCAAGAACAGACGTCTCATTCAGTGGAATATTATCAGTTAACTGGTCGTCGTCGTCGTCAGCAGCAATGTCATGGGACTGGTTGGAGACTGACTTACTGCAGAAATTCCCATCTCCATGTCCTCCTGATATGAATGTTGTATCCTGGGAATTAGACTGATTCAAATCACCATCTACCAAGGAATCAATACGTACAACTTCTTCCTCATCAACAGGTTCCTGACAACTGACTTCTGGAATTTCATGTGTAAGGCAGCCCTCGTTGGATATAATGGGTTCGTTTTTCTCACACAAAATCTCATTACCACCAGAAGCATGATTCGTTGATGTTTCAATTTTTTTCGAGTCCTGTTCCAAGCTGAAAGGAATAATTTTTCGTTAAATAAGAGCGTTCACATTGAAAATGAAGTAAAAATTACAATGTTCAATCATAGTACCTGTGTAGAGTGAAGACCCAGCTATTAACAACATCTTCCAGATACGCAACTTGTGATAGAAGGCGAAAATATTGATACCGGTCTTTCCCAGAATTTATTTTTGCATTTATCTGTTCGACTAAGAGGTCGAGTACCAATCGCACATCAAAGGAGACTTTCCTTAATGATGTGTAGGCACCTCTGATTGCTGATAAACCAACAGCAATCAAGCCTCTTACCATACCCGAAATTTCCTTAGATTTTCCATTACTCGTGCTGCTTGATGCTACCTTCTCCAAAGCATTCATCGGGCGAACGATACAAGAATTGAACGGCCATCCCTTCCAGGGTCCACTAACATCTGCAGAGGGGCCTTCTTTCAATTTTGATGTCACCCAACAAAGCTCGGCAAAATGGGGGTATCGCAGAATTTGATACCCAAAAGTAGATATTACTGAACTCAAGTTTGATTTCACTCTCATGGTTCTACTGCCAGGTAGTGGTACAATTCTAACAGAAGACACATCAGGGGACTTCTTTTCTCCAGTGTGCTCGCTGGCAGTTTCTTTATCTATTTGCTGATCTGCAGCATTACTCTCATCTTGGATAACAGAAATTTGGTTCTTTGTGCAAATAGATGTTTTAGTGTGGGACTTTTGGTGAATCAAATGAACAAGAAGTTTCAGTATGTCCCTTGATAATTCTGTAGCAGACTGATTGATTACCATGTCATGGTCAAAACCTTCATCAATCTGCACAGAGAATCTAGGTACTGAATGCTCTGTAGTAGTTGGCCGACAAATTGACAAGTCATTCCCGAAGAACCACCTTATCTCTTGTGGAAGTAGCAAAAATGGAACTTCTGATGTGGCCTTGCACAATTAAAACCATCAAAGTAAATGGAAATTATAGGTGTTAGAGAATTGGAAACAGTATCAAAGACTATATTTCATCTCCATGATTATTAGGATGCCACAAACAAACACAACGGGATAAATTAACTATTCCATACGTCGATAATTCTTTAAAGGAATTGACCATACAACACATATTTCAATGGATCCCTTATCTATTCCATGCACGAATCAGATGCAAGTCTAGATATCAGATACTAGGGATCAAGTTTACACAGCAACCACTCATTGGGTTACAGGTACCGTAAGCTAACAGGATGGTAATGCATAAATCAGTCACTACATCTTAATAAACTCATTCAACAAGCAGTAACATCCTAAAATACTTCCCCAGTTTCATAAACTCTACAGCAATTCCTAGTCCTTAAAAGTAACAAAATTACAACTATAGAAGCTGAAGCAGGCTAAACTGTAAAAGTTTATTAAGAATAAAGACCATTCAAGTTTCAATCATTACATACATGACACGCCAATCTTTTAACCACCTTAAGAGGCTAAAGCTTATAAACATCATAAAGTGTACGGATAATTTCAACCATTCGGCATCATCAATACTATTAGTCAGATCAACATATACACATTTTGGTTTCTCTGCACCATGTTTTGGGATCTGCTTCCTTCATTGAGTCCAATATCAAAAAGAGGAGTAACATCTTACAAAATTATGAAAAAGAAAAACAGGACCTCAGGATTAACCCTCAAGGGAAGCTATAGAAATAAGGAGCACCAATGGCAACACTAATTAGCATTATATTTTCCGTTTTTCAACTTAATAGGAATTCAGAATTAAATCTCAAGGGAATCTATGGAAATAAGGAGCCTCTATGGTTCCACTATTTAGCATTATATTTTCAGTTTTTCAACTTAATAGGGAACAAAATAGACAGCCAAAAAAGCCATTTCCAACGTGATCTATTGAGAAATACTTTGACTAGCTGCGGTGTTTTTTTTTTTTTTGGTCCTATATCTAGCTTGGGCTTCACATCGACTTCTAATCATCTCTTCCCACTTACGTATAGTGTTTGCCTTACTAAGACATTCGCTCCATCTAAAAAGATATTAACGGGATGCAAACTGGAAGTGCATTAGAAATTACAGGGGAAGGAAAGTAGTCCAAGTACAACATGGCAGGACGATAGGAAAACACAATTAAAAAACCACAAAAAAAGAACATACCAAAATCATCAAGGGTGTAGATAGAGATTCAACTTGCTCAACAAATGAACTCCAAGCATATGAAGCACTAGAGAGAGATTCGTCTTGAAGTCCGGTCCTCTTGGTTGATTTGCTTTGGTCTGAATAACTACGGTTTTCCCTTCCACCAAGGAGACCGTCTTTGACAATAGTTCCATCCTTGGGGTACTGTTCCTCATTCAGATAGAAACCGCACTCCTCAGATGTTTGATTTTGTGATTCAATAGCCCACAAATCAATTCTTGGCATGAACAAAAGGCACAATCCCATGCTAGAGCAATTCACTGTAGTGTAAATAATTTTTAAATACCATAGGGAGCCAATGTAATGCACGTAATAATCAAATACTATAAAGCACAACATGTCATGCATCAAAGTTTGAAACAGGACCATCAATATCATGACAAGTAACATCTGATGAGAAAGTAGACAGAACATCCGACAATACAATGGATTGTAAGTTAATTCCAAAAAGTGATATTTACATTCTGTACTAACTCCTAGTCCTATTTTCCTTCAGGTACAGAAAACTAGGAACCACAGTTGATTTTTTTCATTAAAAATATTTATACATATTAAAAGGTAAATGATTCCATGTGACCTTTTTTTTTGGGGGGGGGTGGGGGAAGAGAACTGAATTACATTGATGAATGAAATGAAAACGAGGAACTCATAGACTCCCATTACCAGAAGGTACATGACGGATTCCCCGTAACTTAAGACCAAAGCAACAAGATCATGGCCTTGCAAAGAATATTACAAATATGTATATAATGAACTTCACAAGTCTGTACATTAGCAATTAGTACAACATAAAACACACAAAAAAATAAAGAACTTACATAATATCTGTGATATGCCTTGCACCAAATCACCATGACCTTCTTGTGAAATTGTAGCTATATCAACCTTACGAATTTCAACATGTTGAATATAACAGTGAAGAAGACAAGAAGCAAGATGCCTTGGTCCAGATCTGGGATTCCCAGCAATCAAAATACGGAAGCCAGACTTATTTTCCAAGGTGAATGGTGACTCTACCATAGTAGTGGGTGGGCCACCACGATGACCTACACTTTCAAACTTGGAACTATCATTACCTGTTTCATTGTTGAGAACACCAGAACCAACAAAAGTAGAATCCTCAAGTAACACTCCAGAACCCTGCAGCTTTATCTCTATCTCATATGCAATATCAGCATCCTGAAGAAAATCGTGAACATAAGACCACCAGCAACTAGTGACAATTTTCCTTCCATCCAAAGCAGTAACAATCACACTTTTAATTAAAGTTGCAGCATTTAAAAGATTAGCCGGCAAGCTGATGCGTTCATCAAGATAAAGGGAAACGAGTAAAGTTGACAGTGGTTGAAGCAGACAAGGAATGAGATGGGAGGGAAGAGGAGAGGATGCCACATCATTAGCAGCCATCCCTGCTTCTCTACGTGAGCATGGAGGTGGAGAGTATAATAGAGCTTCTAACCAATCCCGCTCCTCCACTAAAATGGAAGGAAGAGGAGGGCAGTTATCTCTCAAAGCTTGTTCCCCAGAAGCTGATAGAACTTTTTTAAGAGGAAAATTTCTTTTCAAAGCGCTCATGGCTGCTTGAGTACAGAGAGCCTGAAGATCAGCACCAGCAAAGCCTGCAGTCCTTCTTGCAATCCACTGGAGCAAGGGTCCCTCAACTGGCTTTGGCCACCTTTGAGTGTGAAGGGAGAGAATAGCAGCCCTATCCTCAACCGATGGCAAAGGAAAATAAATCTCACGGTCAAACCTCCCAGGCCTCCTTAATGCAGGATCAACTGCCTCAGGGCGATTTGTTGCACCAATAACTACGACAGACCCCCGAGATTTTAGACCATCTAATAGAGCAAGTAATGTAGACACAACTGAATTATGGGTTTGATCTTGCTGCCTTGTGCGACAAGGTGCCAACCCATCTATCTCATCAAAAAATATAATAGAAGGTTGGCATTTCTCTGCAACTTGAAATAGAAGTCTTAACTGACGTTCTGCATCACCAACATATTTCCCTAAGCAATCAGCTCCTTTACGAGCAAAATATGCAATTCGTTTATCACCACGAGCACAAGAACCTATTAGTGCTCGCACAACATGTGTTTTGCCAGTTCCAGGATATCCATGCAACAGAACACCTCTAGGAGGTGTAATCCCAAAGCGATCGAAAAGCTCAGGATACAAGAGTGGTAAGAATACTACTTCTTTCATACATTGGATGACACCTTGAAGCCCAGCAACAGACTCCCAACCACGATATAAGTTCTCTCCTTCTGAGTTTGAGCCACCAATATATACAGGTGCAATTCTCACCAAATCTCGATGAAGTCTCTTACTCTCTCTTTTCAAAAACTCTTCATCCTCCCCGCAATTCTCCAACCACTTTTCTTCAGCCTCAATATCCCTTCGCCAAGCATCATTTGATTGCTTTTTTATTTCCAGTTTCATTTTCTTGGCCTTCAATCTCTTTATCCGAGCTAAATATTGATTTCCATGAGGTTGGAAGATGTGGCGATGATCTGTGCAAGCTATGAGAAATTTCCGGTGATCAAATATGCAACCATTAGCACGTGCACAAGGCTGAAGAATAACAAAATAACAGGATCAAGAAAAAGTATTAAAGAATTGGACATCCAATGATGCATATAAGAAGCCTAAGCCAGAAAATAACGAAGTATAATGGCACAACAGTGACAGGCAGACCAAGTGGTAAGTTCTTGGGCATCGATCAACACGACATCCGATGGTTGCGCCAGGTCTCCCACACCGAGTGCACTTTAATGCTCTTCCCCTGCAAAGAGCAGCCCTTACATTTTTCAAGCATCCCAATCCAGCAAAATAAACCTACAAATATGTTTTGCTCATATTAAAATTGATATCCGGAAAAAAATCCCTAAAAGAATTATAAAGGTTAGTAGCCTCAAGAACAGAGAGGCAAGAACAACTAACAACGTAAAAGATAACTTAAGAAGAGAAACTATCTAACTATGTATCAATTTTTTGAACCCAAATTCTTTTGGCACGCTAAGATAGGTTGAAAACTAAGAAGTACAGTCACTTTAATTAGGAGTACATGCTAGTATCTAACATATATCAGACACTTGTTGGGACAATTAGACATGTGTTAAACAGTAATAATAGAATGTCGGCGCACATCAAATACTCTTTAGGGACAATAAGCAGACAATATATAAAAGAAGAAGATTCAATTTGGTTGGATTTCAACAATCTTAAGGTTGAATGGAGAAGCCAGTTAGTATATTCCCAAGACGTGCATTTCAAAATAGGTTCAGTATGTCAGTTTCATGGGTTCTTTTCCACCCTTAAATGCCTACTGGGCATCTCTAAGTGAAGTGAGGAGCATCTTTTAAAAATTTGAAAAAACAATTATAAATCATAACAGAGAAAAAAAATTGTTATAGCATATGAAAGGAAAATGATAAATTACTTCGAAGCCCAGGAGATAGTGGATGAAAAGAAAACATTTAATCAATTGTAATTTGCAGAAGAATGAGTAGGGAATATGTTTCACACAAAACAGCTTGAAGACAGCTTATCTCTTCACGAAGCTGGAAAAGGTGTCAACAAGGTATCTAAGAAGTGCCCAAGCAAAGCACCTATTGCTACAGTCAACAAGTAGAAGCAGGGCCTCCATCTCCTACCGTGTCACCTTCAAAACAAGGTCTTTAAGTCAGGGAAAGGATGGGGCAAGAAAGTGAGATCGTTCTGGCCAATTTTCTATTGCAAACGAATCACTGTCACTAAATGATAGGATGTTAAAAATTTCTATCACTGAGTGGAAAGTTTAAAAAACAAAACAAAATAGTTTGAATGGTTATGCTCTTTGGAGACCTGCTATTCTTGAGTCCTAGTCCATATTATTGAGTAGTTAGCATTGATTTTCATCTTTCTGGTAGCTCCTCGTTCATCTGAAGATACTACTACTTCTCCAAAATTGGTATCTCTCAAATATTTGAACTAGCATGGACCTCTGCTTCGGAAGGCTAGAATTATTTCAAGTAATGATCATGATAAGTTTGTAGGTAGCGGAGAAATGTCAAGAACAGAAAATTTATAGGGACCTTAGAGGCATGGGAGTTCATATGCAATATGCATTTGAATATACAGAAGGACCTTAAAGAGGCATAGGAGACTGGTTCCTTTTGTTGCTCTTTGGCTTCTTAAATTAAAGAATCTGTAATTACCCAACAGTGACATTAAGGAGGGCACCAAACCACAGCATTGCACATGGTTAATAACTTAATATCAACAGACGGGAGTTCATATGCAATATGCATATGAATATAACCAAATAATATGAACATAAAGGGAACCGATGATTTACTGCTGCTATCACATAGTAAGTGTAGGGCTCAACCAGGGTCAGATGGGCTATAAAAATGTGGCACACTTTCCTTTACCATCTTGACAGTGCAAAAGACCAATGTATCTGAGATTCTAAAACAAAAAAGGACCAAATATACATTGATACTCTCCTGTCATCTAGTCCGAAAATTGATGTGTGTATGCTATGAAACTAGCTAAAGACAACAATTTTATCGGATGTCGGCAAAAGGAACTACCGAACGCAATAATTAGGTCAACTACATTATATTTACTTCATAACAAAATGACCTACATCTGAGCTTTCTCTTCTGGAAGTGAAAATGCAGGGCGAGCGATGAATAAAGTAGATCATGCTAAAAAGCATATATATATAAAGGGGCAGAATCCCATGTGGTGTATTACAAAATCCAGTAGATAATTAATTTTAAAAAAAATTACAAGTTAAAGCTATTATTTATAATCCAGAAAATATCTTAATGAATTAAGTAACAAAAATTAAATCAGCCAGTTGCCTATCAAAACAGATACCATAATAATAAAATTACTCAGTCCAGTATAACTCAGTGGTTCCAGGTTAGAAGGCACACCTCGGGGCTCCAAACTGCACAGTGTTGATGGACCCATATTCCAGCAATGCCATAACGATCATTAATAGGACCTAATAGGCGTCCAAGCCATCCAGGTTCATCACCAAAACCATCCCACTTGTCATAATTTGGTTCCTCTGAAGCTGAAGAGCCACTACAAGCTTCATTTTCACTCTCACCCGAATCCTGAACTAACTTCTTTGGAGGTTTACCATCAATTCCTCCTCCACACAATCCACACCTTCTGCCCTCTTTAATGCGAGCCTTACCCAACATACCTGTGGAACTGTCTGTAAACTTCTTTAAATTTAAATCACCACTATGTTGCCTAGACTTCTCAGTAAACTTGCCCAAATCAATAGCTTTCTCATCACAACGCCTTCCAACTACCACTTCATTTGTTGAAACTACAGCAGCTTCTACATCATGAATTTCATTTATGCCTTCATTTAGTTGTGTTAATTCTTCCAGCGGTATCTCACCGTTGTTTGAATTCTCCACCACATTGGCTGGTTCTTCATTGTGATCGACGCTACAAGCCTCATCTACATGAAAAGAACTCGAAGTTTCTTTGTCCAATTTTTCAACAACCTCAGGAATAACATCATCCACTGCTTTCACATTTTTGTCATCCATTTCATTTTTCAAAGGCAAAACATCCTCTCTCTCATTCTTTGCAGTCATGACTTCCTTGCCCTCCACCACCTCCTCCTCCTCCTCCCCTTCTTTTTCTTCTTCTTCTTCTTCTTCTTCTTCTTCCCCTTCTTCTTCTTCTTCCCCTTCTTCTTCTTCCCCTTCTTCTTCTTCTTCTTCTTCCTCCCCTTCTTCTTCTTCTTCTTCTTCCTCCCCTTCTTCTTCCTCCCCTTCTTCTTCTACTTCTTCTTCTTCCTCCCACTCCTCATCCTCCTCCTCATCATCATCTTCATTATCAATATCCAAGATGTCTTCCCTGCAACAGCCATCCTTAATTTTAGGAGATTTCACCTCTTTTTCTATGTTAATTTGATCATTTGTCACTCCAAACCTCCTCATTCCACTACTTTTTACTTCCACATCGACAATTTCATCAAAAAGTTTTCTTTTCCTGCTTGCCCGAGTTCCTTTTTCCACTCTAATCCCCAAATTTCTGTTCCCTGATCTTAACCTTGATCTCCAATTGTCGGGCTTCTCATCGTTCAATTCATCGCTCAACTGAGGCAGAGAGTTAGCAATCGTTTTCATGCCCGAAGTTTCATTCCCATGAACCTTCAGCCGCTTCTTCTTTGGCATAGGGGAAGCATCGAGCAAGACTGGGGCCCGACGGACACGGCTGCTCCGCCGAAGCCCAAGGTCAGCCTCCACAATCCCCAACCCACTGCCATTCTCATTCACATCGCCATGGTTTCGACTATACTCTTTTTCGCATATGGCATCAAGCCTTTTGTGCTTCTTCTTAAGCCTAGACCCAGACCGATTGTCACTCTGCTTCAATGACGACGAAACTGAACCCGATGAAACTCGCATGACAAAAATCACAAATAAAATTAATAGCGCAAACGTCGTCCTAGACCAGTAATCTGCCTATCCGCACAGAAACTTATGATTTGGTCGAGCAAAACTCGAAGGATCCTCTTCCTCATCCAATTACAAATTCAAACGAACCAAATATTAAACATTCAGACATTGCCACGAAACGCAAAGGAAAGGAACTCACTAATTGATAACCGAAACGGATCTATTTGAAACCAATACCAGAGAGAAGCGGATTCGAAAGAGAAAAAAATAAATTAACGAACCCTAGAAATCAACAACAGGACTTTCCAACTCCTAGATTCTCCTCGAGTCGCCATGAATATTGAGGGTCGAGCTTCAACATTTGTTTCAAATTCGTGGGACGATTTTCTTCCTTTCCCTCCCAGAAAGAAAGATTCCGAGCGAAATTTCTCGCAGACAGAACGACTAGGGCGTGAGCTTATTTATTAAGAACAAACTTCTCACTGGTTCTATTTTTCTTGGCATTTTTCACCACGCGATTTTCATAGCGCGTGGCCAAACCAGTTTTTTTGTTTTATTTATTATAACAAAAAATTAGTTAAATTAATAAAATATTCATAAATTTTATATTTTCTTTTAAAAATACTCTTAAACTCTAAAAAAAAATAATAATAAAATTTTAAAAAAATGAAATAATATTAATACGAGATTAATATTAATTAGGGTTGATAACTGTATAATTCTAATTTTATTTCATGGGTTCGTAAATATTAAAAATAATATTGAATATAGTAAAAAAAAAAAAAAAAAA
>NW_019272024.1:1997400-2018048 GCF_002738345.1 Cucurbita maxima | reverse complement strand
TATAGTAAAAAAAAAAAAAAAAAGTACATACAAAATTAAAAACTTTATAATTTTTAAAACTTTCAAACTTTAAATAATTATTAATTACAAAACTTAACATCTAGAAACCAACCTTTTTTTTTAATAAATTTAATCTATTTAACAATTTTAATTATATTTAGTTGACAAAAAAACAATCCTTTAAAAATCACCTTTAAATTTTTTTTATAAAAATTATAAATATTTTTAAACATTTTTAAAATTTTAAAATTTTAAAAATATTCTTACTATTAATACCATTTTTCCAAAACATTAAAAGAGGTATTTTTAAACATAGACCCCTAAAAAAATTTGTTAAATTTTTGTAAATAAAATACTCACCGTTTGTAGCAAAAAATAAATAAATAAATAAATAAATATAACATAAATAATATTATTTTTAGATCTTTTTTTAATTTAAAATTACTATTAAAACTTTTAAAATATTAGGTATACTTTTAGACCAGAGAAGCATTTTTAATAATCTAGCCTTTAAAAATATTTAAAATAAATTTATACGCTTAAAAACAAGTTGGAGTGAAAGCACGCGTTAAAGTGGCGAGTGGGATACGAAATACGACGTCGTTGCTTCGTTCGTTTATTTTTATACCCAAACATTTGCCGCCAAATATGTACGTTTTTTTATCATTTTTCCGTTTCCGGAATATTTATTTGTGTATTTTTTTTTTATGTGAAATTAATATTATTTATTTACATTTTTATCATTTAAATTTTAAAATATTTTAATCGTGTTGATTTAACCCAAAATACTTTTTTTTGCATTTAATCCATTTTTAAACTTTTAATTTTAGATTAATAAATTTTTAAAATTTTAATTTTATGTCAAACAGATTTGCTCTCCGAACATCTTTAAAAATTATATAGGCCAGTATATTATGCCCACTGGAAGTAAAAAAGTTAGAAGTCGACAATTATTACCCGAAATTGAAGGTAATTATCAGAAGCTACAATAACAATCAAAACAATGTCGAGCTCTCGTTTTTCGTTAGTGAAGTAACCTTTGTCCCAATGTTAGCTTAATTATCGAGTCAATGATTATAAAGACACATGTCATCTGTTTCGATGTGACGGCGACACGATTTTTACTAAAATAAAATGTAAAAGTTTTAAACAACTAAGATATATAATTTATGTCACATGGGACGTTTTGGGGTGAAAATTTAGTTTTTGGTGTGTTTGGCTTACTTAGCTAACATCGAAACGAGACGGGTTATTTTAATTTAGTTTTTTTTTTTTTTTTTAGGTATATGAAAAAATTAAATTGCCCAACGGTTGCCCCAAACACTCCCGATGTACGTTATCTCAAACCGGAATAGGAATTCATGCCATTTCAATTCGGTGTAGACTATCCCCGTGACCAAACAATGGTATATGTATCCATACGTAGACGCAGACACATACAAAATATATATATGTGAAATTGATCAGACGGCTGATATTAAAAATTAAAGTTCCCAAAAGATCCTGTCCGAGGCATTGGATCAGAAACTGACGTTAGAATTGGGCCCCACGATCAGAAATATCAGGAAATCAGAGCCGTACAATTATTATTATATATTATGACATTATTTTTGCAGGAGCAGGGTAGTCAGGGCCGTATGCGATCCGCACTCTTCTTTTTCTTTGTTTTCTGTTTTTTCTTTTTGAGAAATTAAAATTAAAGTACCGGTGATAATTCCGGCAATTACTCGCCGTAGCACAGCCGCAGGAGAGTAAAAGTCAGCCGTCTCTCTCCGTTTAATAGCCGTTATGAGGAGGAGGCGGCGGCCAATTTTTTTTGAAGGGCTAAATTTAATTTGGATTTGTACTTTTATTACGGAAATTTAATATTTTATCTTTGGGAATTTAATTTAAAAATGTTTGCTTTTATTTCTTTTTTAATTTTTTTAACCCGCTAAATTTAATTTGGATTATGTATGTGTTGTCAATCAACGTCGTAGTAATGATGGAGTCACTTATGGCTAGCCCACATATGTATCTTAGTTGTCAATAAATGAGTCACTCCCTTACGTTAAGACATCACTCTGATAGGACTCTTGAAGGTTACCAGTTACTTCAAGTTGTGATAGAGTCGTTTGTGGCTAAGGTTCTAGCTAGTTACACGCCTATACCAATTAAGCTTTAAAAGATGTGTTGAAACGAGTATAAATGGATGATCAAAGCTCAATCAGTGCTAAGTATCGAGAACCCACGTTCGTACTATGTCCAAGTGGGTTACATACCCAGTATTTTTATACTCATCCGTGTTTCTTCTTTCTTTTCAGATGGTACCCAAGTTTCAATGGCTCATGATCATGTCATTTTACAACAACGAGGTTACAGGAACAGTTGAACTTGATTTTCGAGAAAACTCTTACTAATATTTTAAATGTCAATTTTTTCGAGTAAATTATAAACATTAAAAATAAAGTTTATATATTTATTGGCCTTTACTCAAATGGGCCATACATGTTTAATTGAATTTATATTTATTAAAAATAATAAATAAATATTTTAATTGACATTGAATTACTCGCGACATTTTTCAATAAAAAAAAATCATAAATATATCGCTTACAAGTCTACATCATCACATATTGTTATTATTAGTTATCATTTTTTTTTTAAAGAACTATCGTTACTGTTATTTTAAAATGTTCATTTTTATTGACAATTTTATTATTAAAACAAAATTAATAAATATTTATATATAACATTTCCCCGAAAAAAAAATTAATTCATTTACATTGGTTAACTTTAAAGGATAATTAATGATTGTGTTTTGATATACAAAATAATTAATATTTAAAAATTAAATGTTGTATCTAATATACAACTTTTATTAAATTTTATATAAAAAAAATTACAAAATAATTAATATTTAAAAATTAAATGTTGTATCTAATATACAAATTTTATTAATTTTTATATAAAAAAAATTAATTATATATATATATATATATATATATATATATTTAATTTATAAAAAATTTCATTTATTTCAACTCGGCTTAACATAAAAGTTTGGAAGTACCCAAATCCACACCTAGCAGATATTGTTCGTTTTAGCTCGTTATATATTATCGTTAGGTTCATGATTTTTAAAACATGTCTAATAGTTATAGACTTTCACACCCTTATAAAAAGTATTTCGTTTCCTTCTCCAACTAATCTGAAATCTTACCATCCACCCCTTTGGAGGTTATCGTCCTTATTAGCACACCATCCAGTGTTTGACTTTAATACCATTTGTAACACAGCTAGCTGATACGGTTCACTTATACAGGGACATGTTAATCTTCTCTATATCATTCTAATTTGATTGGATATCCCTACTTAAACCGTACGAGTTAGGCTGATCCAGTAATTTTTTAAACATGTGTAGTAGAAACAATTTTTAAAACGTGTCTAATAGGTATAGACTTTCACACCCTTATAAAAAGTATTTCGTTTTTTTCTCCAACCGATCTGGAATCTTACCATCCACCCATTTGGAGGTTATCGTCCTTATTAGCACATCATCCGGTGCTTGACTTTAATATCATTTGTAACACAACTAACTGATACGGTTCGCTTATACAGGGACATGCTAATCTTCTCTATATCATTCTAATTTGATCGGATATCCCTACTTAAACTGTACGAGTTAAGTTGATCGAGTAATTTTTTAAGCACGTGTAGTGGAAGCGAAAAAGAAAAAGAAAAAGATGATAGATCATATAAAGCTGGTTTTGAAATATCTGTATGCATATTTTGTGTTACAGTTTATGTCGGGGGAATTGTACTAAGCATTTATTATTCCTTTCCCCTATCCTCTCATTAATTTCCCAAATTATTATTATATTCAAAATTAATTAATTATAAAAACATGAGTTCACTTCAGGATATAAAAACTTGGATTTTCACCCACATTCATCAACAATTCTCTCTCTCTCTCTCTACTCCGATCAACCTCCATGGAACACGGCGGCAGCGGCGGCGGACACCAGAACTCCGACGGGTTCCTCCCACCGGGTTTCCGGTTCCACCCGACCGACGAAGAGCTGATCGCCCATTACCTTCTGAAGAAGGTTCTGGACTCCCATTTCTCCTCGCCCGCCATTGCCCATGTCGACCTCAACAAGTCCGAGCCCTGGGACCTCCCTGGTCAGCTCTCTCCACCCCTTTCTATATACATATTTGTTAGATGAACACGACCCTCCATATACTTGCATAAATTTTCTTCGGCTTTTCCAAAAAAATTTGTAAATTCACGGCAAAAAGTTATATATATATATATATATATTTCTTTTTTTATTTATTGAAAAATAATAATAATAATGTGTGGATTGAACAGAGAAAGCGCTGATGGGTGAAAAGGAGTGGTATTTCTTCAGCCTGCGAGACCGGAAATACCCGACCGGGTTGAGGACGAACCGGGCGACGGAGGCCGGGTACTGGAAGGCGACCGGAAAGGACCGGGAAATAATGAGCTCGAAAACCAACTCATTAATTGGGATGAAGAAGACGCTTGTTTTCTACAGAGGCAGAGCACCAAAAGGCCAAAAGACCAACTGGGTTATGCATGAATTTCGCCTCGCCGGAAAATTTGCTTACCATTTTCTCTCCGCCGATTCTTCCAAGGTTCTCTCTCTCTCCCTCTCTCTCTCAGTTGAAGAAGTCGCCGTCGACGTTGATAGCTTAATTAATTCATTATCTTTTAAATAAATGAACTCATATCAAACGTCAACACCCCCATCTCCATGTGTGTATATATATATATATATATATATATATATATATTTTAATTTCATGCTTGCATTAATGAACCAATTTTTTTTTCTTTTAATGATTAAAGAAAATCATGTATTTTAAGGTGTTATTTCAATTTCTATTTAGCAAAAAAAAACTAATAATAATAATAATAAATATATATTTTTGTGAAAATTAGAATAGGATTTCAGAAATTCTTTTTTAAAGATTAATTTTAATATGATATCTATTAAAATATATAAAAAAAATCATAATAAATTAAATAATATTTCATAAACTAAATCTATACTATATTTTTAAGCGCAATTTATTTAATATATAATATATTATTTTAAATTAAAGGCATGTGTTATCTTTATTTAAATAACTTCAAGATAATAATCAAATTTACAATATAGTTAAAATAATTGATGATATATATGCAGACAAAGACCCTTCGATTGAATTTAAAAAGAAAAAAATACCAGTAAATAATTTTCTAGCATTTATTTTTGGTACAAATAATATTCAATAGTAGGTAAAGCAATAATAAAATATTTATATTTAATATTATTTTTTAAAAATGAATATCTAAATATTTTATTATATATAGTACACATTATTTGGATGGAGGGCCAATTTCAATGAAGAGGTTTTAATGTTGGGAATAATAATTATAATGTCATAAATAAAATTTATGTTTCATGTCCCTTTCTATTTATTTTCCTCATATGTGTGGTGGGTTTTTATTCATTTATTTATTTTTATTTTATTTTATTTTATTTTATTTATTTATTTATTTATTTATTACATGCATGTAACAGGATGAATGGGTGATATCCAAAGTTTTCAAGAAAACCGGCGCCGCCATGCACGGCGGCTCATCGACGAAGAAGATTCGCCTGGATCCCGAACCGAGTTCCCCTTCCTCGGTGTCTCTGCCTCCTCGACTCGATTCCTCCGCCGACCCGAGTGAGAATGAGCTGCACGTGACCTGTTTCTCCACCAATAATGTCAACTACCCCGCCGGCGGAGGCTCTGATCTCTCCCCCTCGGTCTTCCCGAACCTTCTGAGCTTCCAGGAGAATCTGCAGGCGCCGTTCTTCTCCCCCGTGGGTCCGCCGCTGGTTCATCTACTCACCGACGCTGCTGAGTTGGTTGGGTGTGGCGATGGTCCGGCACCGGAGGATTCGAGGCTTGTCGGCTCCGCTGACATGGCTGCTTATATGTGGACCTTCTGAAAATTCCCTTTTTATCTGTAATATCTGAAAAAGAATTAAGAACTTGACAAATGAAAACAGACTCCTTTTTTGTATTATTATTATTTTAGTATAACTTCGAAATGCCCAATTAAATGGTGCCACGTGTCGTTTAGTAAAGTTTCTATTTTTTTCAGTTTTTATTCTTTTATTTTGTTTTTTACTTTTATATAAAATTTGTTTAAATAAACACTTTAAAAAAATACCAATAAATTTTAAATTTTTTTATTAATACCCTTCCATTTAAAAAAAAAAATTAAAAAATAGTTAGTAATTATTTAAAAAATATCAGCATTAGTTCGGAGGAGAACATACCACTCTTTATAAGGGTGTGGAAACCTCTCATACCAGACGCGTTTTAAAGCCTTGAGGGGAAGTCCGAAAGGTAAAACCCAAAAATGACAATATCTGCTAGCGGTAGATCTTGGGCGTTTCAAATGGTGCCAGACACCGGACGATGTGTCAACCTTCTCGCTGTTCCCAAAATGGGGTAGACACGAGGCGGTGTGCCAGTAAGGACGCTGGACCCCGAAGGAGGGTGAATTGTGATGTCCTACATTAGTTGGGGAGGAGAACAAACCACCATTATAAGGGCATGAAAACCTTCACCTAGTAGAAACATTTTAAAGCCTTGAGGGGAAGCGCAAGACAATATCTGTTAGTAGTAGATCTAGGCTGTTACATTAACACTTTATAATTTTTTTTAAAACAATGAATATATGAATGAAAATAATCTATCGACACTTCATGAAATATCTCTATAAACATTTTAAAATATGTATTTTGGACCCTTTTGAAAATTAAAAAGTAATTTTAAAACTATTTTAAAAATTCAATAATATTTTTTAAACAAATTATTAATGTTTCGATCCAAAACTGAAAATAAAAGTATCTTTAATTTAAATAGATTCCATAATTATTTTATTAAATCATGGTTATTATTTTAAATAGATTAATTAAGCATTTTATAATAGAATTTTGAATGTATTAATTTTGGAATAATAAATACCGAAAGAGAAAGAAGAATTGATTTCCATGGAAGATGGCGGCAACAATTCGAAGGCTTTGTTTGGGCTCAGCGCTTTTTTGTGGAGAAAGGAACCGATTTCTCTGTGATTCTGCGTCTTCAACTCCTCCAAGCTTCGTCTCTTTCAAGTGTCTCTCCTTCTCGGCTGCTCTCTCGTTGCTCGTCGTTCCCAATGTCAAAGGTAATTGCGAACATTTCATCCTAAATAATCATCGCGAATCCATTCTCTTATCGTCACTTCGTATGAAGAATTTGAAAATCACGATCAAAAGACCAGAAAGAATGGGAACAAAGTATCATAATCGAGAATTTCTGATCGGAGAATTTTGTTCGGTGGGGTTTATTTATAGTTTTTTCTTACAAGACAAGCAGAGGGCGGGGAAATTTAACATTTGGGGGATCTGTTGAAATTTTCAGAATCGTTGTCACAGAGCGCTCGGGAGAGATCAATTCGTCATGGATCCGTAATTTGCATGGCCAGAAGATATGCTCCTAACACTACGAAGAGAAAGGTATGGTCCTTTTAGCTTCGACAGCGTGTGGATCATGGTAGAAATTTGCAAATCGAGAGGACGGGGACTCATATCATGTGTTTATGTATTTGTTTATGTTAGGGCTCTAACTATATTTCTTCTCGTGATCAATCGATAGAAAATAAATACACTTATAAGTACATGTTCTCCTTATCAATTTCGATTAATTTCAATATGAACAAAAGTGGAATATATGAAATCATCTTCAAATAGAATTGACCCCTTTCATGTTAATTTGTATGACACCCTTCAAAATTCCAGCCTTCTGATTGCTATCACTTCCAATAGCACAAGCCTATCGCGATATTGTCTTCTTTGGGCTTTCCCTTCAAAATTTTCAAAATGCATCTGCTAGGGAATTTTCAAAATGCATCTGCTAGGGAGAAGTCGTGAGATCTCACATTATTGAACATATATTTATCTAATTTGAGTTTGTATCTACAGAAAATTTGATTAACATTCCAAGTATGGATTATTCTACTTCAATGATGCAAAAGTCATTGGGAATAATATTGTGTAATTTGTTCATTATGTTAATGTCACTGTTGATTTGATCATGAAATAACTTGTCGATTGCATTCAAATGCAGAGGTTGAGTAGGAAGAGGGGTGGTGATCCAGAAAAGAAAAGGAAGACGAGGAGGAAAGGGGGAAGGAAAGATTTCAAAATAATCCGACTCTCCTCAACCGCTGGGACTGGTTTTTTCTATGCCAAGAAAAAAAGCAGGAAGATGGCTGATAAGATTGAGCTCCAGAAATTTGACCCTCTTGCAAAACGACATGTTCTGTTCACTGAAGCCAAGTAAGTCAGATTGTCCCCCGTGATTGTATATATATATATATATATATATATATATGGATAGATACATACATAGATAGGGTAGATCGGTCAAGCATTGCTTGTAGGAATCTTTTGTGCTAGTTGTGTGTGAACAGTTGACTATTGAACTTAGTCTGAAAGATCCATTGCTGTCTGAAGGAAATCTTTGATTTCAAGAACTAGAGGAAATCCAATTCTAAAATTGACCTGCATAGTAAAAGCTTTAATAATCATGGGCATAAGCACCAAGTTATGTACACTTTCCATCCTTCCTACCTTTACTCACAGCCTGGTAAGATTGATTTAAATAGTTTTGCTTTACAATATCCAGTTTGATATACGAGGGATGAAATACAAACCAAACGTTGAGAATGGAAAAACCTACAATGTAACACCATCTAGCCATGAAGAAACTTCTTCAATCGAAGGTCTCTTCCTTGGATCTTGGTCTATGCATTTACAAGTAATACTAAGGACCTCTAAAATCTGCTTTTTGCTATTTGTATCCCAAATTGCAGGATCAATAATCTCCTCTTCTTTCTTTTCTGATTTCTTCTGAATCACCCATGATACCAGATCCCTGCAAGCTTTACCTTTGCATACCTCTACAGGCCTCCGCCCAGTTAGAAGCTCGAGAAGAACAACGCCAAAACTGTATACATCGCCCCTGCAAGTTGCAATTAATGTCTGGCTGTATTCGGGAGGGATATAACCCAATGTCCCAACCAAGTCCGTGGTAACATGAGTGTCATACGGCCGGAGTAATCTTGAAAGGCCAAAATCAGCTAAATGTGCCTCGAATTTGTCATCCAGAAGTATGTTGCTCGACTTGACATCGCGGTGAATTATGTTTGGCTGACATTCCTTATGCAAGTAAGCCAATCCATGAGCTGCACCCTGTGCGATTTTGAGTCTTGCTTCCCATTTTAGTATTGAATCTTCATCATCAACAATCTCATGAAGCCAATAGTCCAAACTTCCATTCTCCATGTAGGAGTAAATTAATAGCCTGTCGTTTCCATGTTTGCAGTAACCTTGAAGAGAAACAAGGTTCTTATGCTGCGCTCGAGAAAGAGCTTCTACTTCAGCTTGGAATTCGCGTTCCATCTGACCACAATCTCCTGTAAGCCTCTTGACTGCAGCTTTTGAACCATTGGGAAGGCTGGCTTTGTAAACCAGGCCAAATCCACCACAGCCGATTATGTTTGCTTGGTTGAAATTGCAAGTAGCTTTTAACAACTCTGCAACTGTAAGATCCTTGCATTCTGAATTCTGAAAGAGCACCAACTTTGATGATCCAAGAGCTCCAGATAACCTGTTAGGCCGGTCAAATTCCTCGTCAAAACTGTTATTCCGATCTCCAACATCTTTCCTGGACATTTTGAGTAGAACCACTGTAAGGACCAGGAGGATTGCTGCAGCCGCTCCGACTGTAAGGCAGAGAATGACACTTCTCCCAACTTTTCTCTTTGAGTAAGTGTCGGTTTCAGGTCTTTTTTCTAACCCATCAACAGAACGACAAGGGTTGTCGATTTCCCCACAAAGTCCTGCATTACCATCAAAGCTTGAGCTGGGAAAACTTAAGAATTGCCCTCCATTTGGAATTGGTCCCTCCAAGTGATTATTTGCCACGCTGAACTTTGACAAGAATGTAAGCTTGTTAAGTGATGGAGGAATTCGTCCATAAAGATCATTATTCGACAAATCTAAGGCTTCCAAGTTCTCCATCTCTGATATGGTGTTTGGGATGGACCCAGTTATATTGTTCCTACTCAAATCCAAGGCATGCAGCCCTTTTAATCCACCAATTTCTGGCCAAATAGTTCCATTAATTCTGTTGTAGCTCAAGTAAATCGATGGTGGAAAGCTCGACGCTTGGTTGTATTGCAAACCAGTGGAACTTTGATTTCGTTTGACAAAAAGGGGGATTCCAGCAGATGATGTCGAACCCGACAAGCTGCAGTTTCTGGAAATTAGTGCTTTCATCTGTGTCAAGCTTTTTGGGATTTCTCCTGTCAGAGAATTGTTGGATAAGTCCAAATAAAATAAATTCTCCAGCTGACCAATCCAAGCAGGGATACTTCCATCTAAGTGATTCCAAGACAAATCAAGGATGCTCAATTTCTTGCAACCTACTAACCAACCTGGAATTTGTCCTCTCAGGCCACAGTTACCAAATGCCAAAAGCATCAAGTTGTCGAAAACAGTTTCACTCTGTGGAATTTTCTCATTACGAAAGTTCTTTGTAAGAATAAGAACAGTCAGGTTCTTGCAATTATGTAGAATAGATAATGCACCACTCAAGTCTATAATACTGTTGTTCGACAAAGATAGAAAGGACAGAGAGGAAAGCTTAGCATAATCTCGAGGAATTTGACCAGTTAACTTGTTCTTGGCAAGGCTAAGAGTTTTCAATTCATGGCAATCAGATAGAGAATTCGGTAGAGGCCCCGAAAAGTGATTAGAGGCTAGATCAAGCATTTGAAGATCTGGTAGCCTAGAAAAATTGAGATCTATAGCAGCAGTAAAGGAATTATTTCTAAGATCAAGAACTCTAAGCTTTGAGCACAATGACAGAGATGAAGGCAAAATTCCAGAGAACAAGTTGGAATGTGCAACTAACTCCCGTAATTCTGAAAAATTACCGAACACATTTGGAAGTTCCCCAGAAAACTTGTTTCCGAATACGATAAAGGATTCAAGCCTAGAAAGCTTACTCAGATCCATGCTTAACTGGCCAAAGAAGCTGTTTCCAGGGATTGAAAAGTACTCCAAAAATGATAACGAATACAATGATTCTGGAAGATGTCCAGTAAGCAAGTTATTATCTGCACGGAAATGTTTGAGAGATTTGCTGCAATCGTTCACTCCTTGAAGATTGCCGGATATTTGGTTCAGTGAAATATCAACAACCTGAATCATGTTGGAGGAATTGCAAATCTGTGAAGAAAACTGTCCTGTGAAAGAATTGTTACTTATATTGAAGGCAACAAGATTCTGAAATCCCACTAGCTGGGGGAAATCCCCAATGAATGAATTACTGGAAATATTAAGAACACGAACAGATATCAATCCTGAAGTTGCATTGGTGACTGATCCTGACAGCTTATTGTAACTCAAATCCAATACCTGGAGTTGCTTCAAGCTTGAGAATTCTGTTGGCAAAACACCTTCAAGCTGATTGTATGATAGATTCAGCCAAATTAACTGATCTAAACCACCAAGAGACTGTGAAATCTTGCCTTTCAGATTCATATTAGGCAGTTCTAACCTGGTAACTCTGTTAGTGATAGAGCTGTTGCTATCATATCCACAAACGACACCATCCCAAATGCAGCAGTTGGGTTCCTTCAACCATACAGAGATAACAGAACTATTTGAAAGGCTATTCAGAAAGCCCCTCAATGCCAGTAAATCTTTTGGATCACAGAGTTTATTCGACTGTTTCAGACCCAAAGAGAAGGAAAACAAGCAACTCAATAATAACATCCATTTGAGGAAAGCCGGTTTGACAAGAGAAAGCACCATATCTGGTCATACACTTAGCTGTTAAGAAATGAGAGGAATCCAAATAAAGAAAAATCTTGCAAACTATAATATGTGGAAGAGAAGGAGGAGCATCCCAAGTTGAGCAACTTGCAAAAGAAGCAAAATAAAGATGAAATCACCAATCCCAATCAGATTCCAAACCCTTTCCCGATAAACAGAACAGATGAACCCAGAATTGAACGTCAAAATGAACACCAGAAAGCCATAACTCAACAGAACAAAAGAAACTTGGAGAAACCCATATGCCAAAACGATATCAGATCCCAAAGAGACAAGAAGAAGAAGAGTAAGAGAAGCTTGAAAAGGAAGAGAGGAGGAGAAACAAATAAAGAAATGATTTTCGCAGGGCCAGTGGAGATCATGACTTGCAAATGAAGTACGTAAAGTAAGTAAAGAGACAGCAGCGTCAGAAACGCCTCATTTTCTGGGTGAACTGTTGCGAGAAATCTGAGGTTAGAGTTCCGAGAAGCAATGTCAAATCTGGGTTTGGAAAAAAGATATCAAAAAGTGAAAAGGAGGAGCCGAGGAGGGGGAGAGCAGGGGCGGAGAACCACTGTACTTTACAGTATATATATATATAATTGGAGTGAGAGAGAGAGCTGACTTGAGGAGGGGAAAAAATGGTGGCTTTTTGGAGGTGAAACTTGAGGAGGGTTTACAGGTCTGAAAACTTGTCTCTTTTTTCACTCTTTTGTTTGTGATTGTCAGCACCTACGACGTTGATCTGTTCCTTTTTAATTTTTTTTCCTCTGTCTGTAGAAGAAATTGCAGAGAAAAAGAGAGAAAAGAAGGAAAGTAAATGAGAGTGGAGTTGGAAAAGTTGTGTGGTGCGCAGCGCAAGGACCGATGTGAGTTTATCTCTACTCTTCACGCCTACTCCATCTTTCATGCACGTGTCTCACCAATTATTTCCTTTTCTCTTCAATAAAAAATATATATTATTTTTTTTAAATATTCTTATTTGGACTTTCCTAATTAAGATAAATGGTGAAAATTTTATGGTTAAAGTTTGTATCGATTTTTTCAAGGGTCGTCAATTATATCTTTTTTCTTTAAATAAAATTATATTTTATATATATAATATATTTTTTAAGTATTGTACAATAGGGTATACTAGTATCATTCTAAATAAAAATACTTTAATATAAAAAAAGTATATTATTTTTAAGTAGTGTAATAATATATAAAAGTAAATTACATTATCTCAATTGGTACGAGTCCTTTTATAGGTATTGTAATAGGGTCCAAGTAAATTACCCTTATGATTAAAGTAGATAGTATTGTAATAGGGCATATAAGTAAATTACTCATAAGTAGACAATATTATTCTATTATATATGTTTTTTCATGTACGCGTGGTCAATTATATCTTTTTTTCTCTAAATAAAACTATTTTTATATATATAAATAAATAAATAAATAAATAATATATATATATATATATAAGTATTGTAATAGTATATATGAATAAATTACGTTATCTCAATTGGTACGATATCTTTTATAAACCAAAAGTGAAATTATAAAGTTCGTGTCTCGTCAGTTATTTTTTTTTTCTTTAAAGAAAAATATTTGTGGTGTTATAATCTTAGGCTGCAATTTCATCTTTTAATAAATTTTTATTTGGAAATTTACTTATCCATAATAAATAAATATGTAATATTAAAGGTAAATCTTCATTAGAGTTAAATTTGTGCTAAATTTAATGTTACCGAAATTAGTGAATTTATAGGCATTTTGTCAATATTTTTTCATTAGAAAAAATTGAAGTATTGATTTGTTGAATATTGTATTTAATATAAGTAAGTGTAAAAGGTGAAATTTCAACCATGGAATAGGAAATAATTTGTTTGTTAGTTAATTAATGATAAACATTGCGTCCTTGGTGACATTAATAATAAAAAAATTCAAATAATAGAGGCATCATAAAGATTTCTCGACAAACTTAAATAATTATTTATACTTATAAAATAAACAAATAAATAAAGTAATTTGTTGAGTGATTTGACGTGATGTGCACGCGATTGGATGTCGCGTGTGGCGGGATGTTCGAAGGGGGTATAAAAGTCAGAGTTCTTAGCGGTGGAGGGTCACCGTTAATAGCCGGTGACCGAAACTGCTTTAGGCAGGTATCACGGGCTATCGGCCGTCGTCCATTAAAAAGTTTTAGGTGAACTGCCACGCACTTCTTCGCCCACCCATTTCTCCTTTTTTTTTTGTTTTTTTTTTTTTTTTATTTCCTAAATTATAAAACTCGACTTTCTCTCTCTTCATGTGACCTCACCGAAACCACCTCTCTCTCTCTCTCATCATTATTTTTAATTTCTATTTTATTTTATTTCCACATTAAATTAATATTTTATCAACTTTGCCAAAAAGTTATTTGGATTAAATAAATTATAGTTTTCTTTAAGACAAAAATTCATTTTTTTATTTATTTAACCATAAAATAAATAATGGGTTATATAAATTAATAATTTAAGATTAAAATTATTATTTTAACCTTAAATTTCATTACCCTTAACTCATATTATTAATAAAAACGAACGTGAATTAGACGGGTTTGTTGCTACAATAAATTTCCCGAAACGTCATTTTATTTTAATATAGAAAATAGGTAGTGCTAATATTAACATAGCTTTTACCGTGCCACTAAAAATAACTTGTCATATTTTCAATACGTATATGGTAAAAATTTAAATATACACCAAAGACCATTCGAGCATTAACCGATATCAATCTATTTAATTTGTTTCAATTTGGTAAATTAACGTTACTTCTTCTATATTTCAATCAATATTATCTCGTAGACAGTTTTTAAGAGAGTCGTGTTCATCATGTAATTCTGGAGAGTCGATTTTGGAGGAAGGGCAATTATGGGCATGAGGCATGGGAGAAAGAAATTGATGAAAGTTAGGCACTTATGGTATGTGCCACCCCCACTTTCCACTTGACTCTTCTTTATTTACTTCTCTACCAACTATTCATTTCTTATCATTGTTCATCATTCAACCTTTTGACATAAATGCCCTACCCCTCATTGTCCTTTCATTTTACATTTTAATTTTAACCCAAAAAACCCTATAATGGGTTTCTCCTAAAATTTTAATTTTATTAAATAGGTCACTAAATTAAAATACGATACTCGAGAAAAAGATGTCGCCCAATTTTGCTTCAATTGTCAAATCAGCTCGTCTACGGGAAAGAGTCCCTTTGAAATTGTAAGTGGACGACAACCGGCCTTACCCCACATTATCGATCATCCTTATGCAGGGAAAAACCCTCAAGCTCACAACTTCACAAGAGAATGGAAGCAGACAACAGATATAAGTGAATCCATATTTCAGGGATACATGTGAATGGCACGAACATAGGTGAATCCATATTTCAAATCCTGATCTGGGTCTCGAATATGGAGACGGAATCTTATAAATGGTATCAGAAATGCAAGGCGTAAAATAAAAAATTTAAACTTTAAAGACGAAATAAGAAATGAAATATACGAATTAAAGAGTAAGATTAGAAAAGGAGATATGTGAGAATTATTAAAAGAGGTTATGGTATTTTCAACTTAGGATTATGAGTGACAGCAACATTTACCTACCAATATTAAATTTACTATAAAGTTCACTACCATAATGCCTATATCTTTTCATCATTATTAGAGTATTTTATTTTATTTTATTTTATGTCAAAATATTGGTTGGATGGCGTTGAAAAGAACTCCCTAAATTAGAAATTATTTTATTATATAAAAATATTTAAAATAAAAAAAAAATATATTTTTTATTTATAAAAAAATGTGTATGTGATATTCTTTCTAATTACCTTAATTTATTTTAAAAATCACTTTATAGCTAATTAATTGATATTGTTTGAAACATTTTTTTCGTCAGTCAATTTAGTTCTTAAACTTTAGTTTATGACGATTTATTTTCAATCCTTTCAAATTTTTAAGAGTTTATAATGATTGACGATACGAGATATCCATAGTGAAGGGCACTCATCTTCGTCACCTATTTCATTCCCTATCTCTGTAAAAATTTTCTTTTATTTGTGCGAGAATGGAGCGAAGATTCCCTACGAAGAACATAAATTTTTTTCGTTTATTATTCTGTAAAAAAAATCTCAACATATCAATATATTTCGTAAGCAAAAATGAGTTCAAATTTAAATTAAAAATTAAATATGAATTGAAAATATATTTATATTAAATGGATAATCTAAATTTATAAATTTATCTCAAATTGAACTGAATAGTCTAAAACAATAAATAAATAATAATAATAATAAAAAAAGAAATAAACTGTTTTTAACCCATTTTTTTAATGGGCCTTGTTTTTATTTTTAGGCCCAAACATAATTTTTTTTTTATTTCACTAAAATAATAAGTTTTAACCATAATATATATTTATTGTGGTAGATTGATAATTCTTAAATGTCATTAATTTGCTTAAATACCACTTTACCAAATATTTTATTTTATAGTATATTTGAAATACTATCAATTTCAAATCATTATATTTATATAAATATTCATATATTGATAAATATAAAATAAAGGAATTGAAAAAATATTTACAATTTTTCATATTGTTATATTCAAGAAAATGGAAAAATGAGTAGTTTAAAAATAGTTTTTATTTATTTTATAATTTAAAACGTATTTTTTTTAAAAATAAAGTAAAGATATTAAAAAAAAATTATTAAAAGTTTTAAAAATTTTAAAATATTTTTGAGATAAAAAGTTTGATAATAATTAAAAAAAAATAATTAAGAGTTTTAAGGACAATATCACATTTGAGAGTCTTGATAATATTGATACTGATCTTCTCGTCTTTATCATCTTTTGATACGAGCGTGACAGAGGTGAATTCCACAGGAGGATAATCGAATGATTCTCTCTCCGATTACAGAAATCGCCGCCAGATTTGTGGTTTCTCGATGACGGAAATCAAGGTTATTGGTGTCATCGGCGGCGGTCAAATGGGCTCCGGAATTGCCCAACTCGCCGCCGCATACGGCCATGATATTTGGCTAATCGATTCAGACCCTGCCGCTCTTACTAAAGCAACCAACTCCATTTCTTCCTCAATTCAACGCCTGGTCTCCAGAAACCTTCTCTCTCGAGTAAGAATTCTGTATATCCAGATCCGTATACATGGGAAGAATATATATGATGTTTGGCCTATTATTTACTCTGACATAGTTCTTCTGAACTGGCTGTTTTACCTTTTGAGTTACCTTTTATTTGGAGTTTTGTGCTGTCTATTTCATAAGAAAAGCTCTTAACAGACCAATTGCAGGGAATCACAGGGTGTAGGACATGTTATGAACTGACTTTGAAATGTTTGAAATAGTTTTTGTCATGTAAAAAATCAATTCGAAACCTCGGTTTAATGATTCAAAACTAGTTTAATGTTTGATCTTAGACTTTTAAACACGATTTTGATACGATTAAAACTGATTTTTGAATCATAAGAATATAATTTCGAGTGATTTTGAAAGCTCTCAAACATGCACTTGATTTGGGTGAAAAACGCAGGATTTAGTACTATTTGGTTGCTTACTTATGATCAATCTGTAGCATTAGGAGGTTGAGACTCTCTTGGCCCCATCAGTACCCTTTCTAATCAGGATAACACCGATCCACTGCTTTAGGAAAAAGAAAAACAAGGGAATCCTTGCCAGATCCCATGTCTCTGTAATGAAGCTTGTGATATTCTTGGGTCATTCCATACTGGGGGACTAGGAAAATTTGGTCCATAATCTCGATCCTGTCACGACGACTGTACGTTTGGATGGCAGTGATAGTACCAAACATGAAAAATAGTGTGATCTTGAGCCTAAGCTGTAGTCAATAATTGAACTTAAAAATAGACTTATCCAAATGACACAGGATCATAGAGGAATTGGATTTGATTGGAGGGAGCCAATGAAACAAAAGTGGACACTGATGAGCTTCTCTTTAGCTTATGAAGAAGCCACGAGATTATGATTTTCTTATAGCAGCTTCAACCTTTTGCTTTAAACAATAAGAACTTACAGGCTCTTAGAAGCCATTGGATGCCTTAAATAGAGGTTTTTTTTTTTTTTTTTTGTCTGTGTGTGTGTTTGGTTGGGGGCTAAGCAAGTATTTGGGGAGTGGGGGATATAGAACTGTGCCTCTTGAATGTTTAGTTAATCTTTGTATTTCTATCTCTTTTAGTACTCTAATAAAATATCTCTATTAATGTTCTTTCAAATTCTAGCACGTATAATATTGCTATAGCTTATGGCCAATGATGTGAAATAAATGTTTTATCCCCATTGACCATTTGAACCGAAGTTAAACGGTGAGATCCCACATCGGTTAGAGAGGGGAACGGAGCATTCCTTACGAGGGTGTGGAAACCTCTCTTTAATAGACGCGTTTTAAAATCGTGAGGCTGACGGCGATATGTAACGGCCAAAGCAGACAATATTTGCTAGCAGTGGGCTTGGGCTATTACAAATGGTATCAGAGCCAAGGGGTGTGGCAGCGACGAAGCTGGGCTCTCAAGGGGGGTGGATTGTGAGATCCCACATCGATTGAAGAGAGAAACAAAACATTTCTTATAAGAGTGTAGAAACCTCTCCCTAGTAGATGCATTTTAAAACCGTGAGGCTGGCAGCGACACGTAACGGGCCAAAGCGAACAATATCTACTAGTGGTGGGTTTAGGCTCTTACATAAACCAAGTTATTTACTGCAGGTTTGACATTGATTATGGAAAGGTTGACATACAAATCTATAACAGAGAAGTTCTACCGGCCAAATGAGCTTCTCTCTGCCGTTGAAATGGTAGACATTTAATCAGCTTATGAAATCCACTTTACAGGAAGTTGGTGTCGATGCTCTTCAACGTCTAAAATGTTCAACTGATTTGAAAGAGCTTCATTCAGCAGATGTCATCATAGAAGCTGTCGTGGAATCAGAAGATGTTAAAAGAAAGCTATTTCTTGAATTGGATAAGATTGCAAAACCATCTGCAATTCTAGCTTCTAATACAAGTTCCATCCCCATCACTCGCTTAGCATCGTCGACCACACGTCCTGAGAAGGTTTTGTCCTCTCTTCCCCCCTTGCATGAATGCTGAACTTCTGTTTTTCTTTTAAAGTGCCATTTGTATGTAGTTTTAGTAGCTAGCCATGTGATTCAGCGATAAAACGTGTTGTTATGTGATTTTAGCATGCTTTATATGAAACGGAAACGAAGAACTAATTTGCTAAACATTTAACGCCATTGCAGGTCATTGGCATGCATTTCATGAATCCACCACCTATAATGAAGTTGGTTGAGATTGTTCGAGGTGTGGATACATCCGATGAAACGTTTGATGCAATAAAAACCTTGGCTGAGAGGTGATTCACTTCATCGATTGCTCTTAAATTCGCCTCCGCTCCTCTGTCCCTCCTCTGCCATCTGTTGTCTTTCTACTAACATGGGACTACTGCACTTAGTACATGAGTTGGTTAAGCGTAGTCATTGCTAACAACTCTCACTATTTCGTTGCGTTTGTGCCTCGAACGAACAAGTGCCGAGAACAAATAATAGTTTTAACTTTCTTTCCTTTCAGGCTTGGCAAAACATTGATATGCTCTCAGGACTACTCTGGCTTCATTGTGAACAGACTCCTAATGCCAATGATTAACGAGGCGTTTTTCGCTCTCTACACGGGAGTGGCAACGAAGGAAGACATCGACACGGGAATGAAGCTAGGAACAAACCATCCCATGGGTCCCTTGGAGCTTGCAGACTTAATTGGTTTGGATGTTTGTTTATCAATCATGAAGGTACTTCAATCTGGACTTGGTGATGATAAATATGCTCCCTGCCCTCTTCTCGTGCAGTATGTCGATGCTGGTCGCCTCGGAAGAAAGCGAGGATTAGGTGTATACGATTACCGTAAATTACCAAAACCAGAAAAATCTAAATCTCGACTTTGATTCATTCGAGTCTATAAGATAAATATGTGACATGGATGATCCTGCTCTCAATACTCTCTTATACTGTCTCAATAAACTGCTACTTCATTTACTCTTTCCATGCAGGTTTCTTTGCAAGGCACTCTAGGATTTCATATGTTTAGCGTTTGAAACTTTGAAGTTGGCATTTATTTGGTACCAAACTCACAATACCAAGCATAACACATTAATTTTTTAAATATCTTGGACATAGATAAATGATTTGGATGTTTGTTTATCACAGTGATGCATAATTTTTTTTGTTCTGATGGTGATACATAATTTTTGTTTATTACGATGATACTAAATTCAAGTATGGTACGTTTATGACAGTGATACATAATATTTTAAATATCTAGGACATAGAATAAATAATTTTTTAAAAGTTAAAATAGTATTAATGCTATTTTTAAAAGTGCAAGGTATTTATGAAATGTAGTAGTAACGGTTTTATTTATATTATTTATATATTAGTTCTAAAAATATTTTGAAATTTTGTAAAATTTTTAAGGGTATTTATGAAAATTTGGATCATTCAAAACTAATAAAAAATAAAAATTTTAATTTACCTTTAGTCACTATATTTTCTATAAAATTGAAATTTAGTCCTTTTAAATTAATTTTTATTGGATTTGGTTATATAATAATAATAATAGTATCACAAATGGTAGTGATTTTTTTTTTTTTTTTTTTTTTTTTTTTTTTTTTTTTTTTTTTTTTTTTTTTT
>NW_019272024.1:1952923-1997090 GCF_002738345.1 Cucurbita maxima | reverse complement strand
TTTTTTTTTTTTTTTTTTTTTTTTTAGTTCTTGGAGAGTGTTTAATGACGCAGCTGGTTTTTGCAATTTGCAGTTAGATCAAATTTTAACATCCAATCTCACCCTATTTGCTCATGCATGTTCATGCTTGATTACAACAGTGGTGTCGCCTAACCTCTTCCGCTTTGGATTCTTTCGTTACCCATACTGAGTTGGATTCGAAGGTGTATGGATCCTCGTGCATTTGGGTTTCTATTCGGAGTTTGAAGCTATTTTAAACAATGGGTTCATTGAAATTCATCAAGATATTGATGGAGGGTGAAGGGTTCAAGAACAGAGAAGCTTTAGATGCTGACAATGGCGAAGAATCGGAGACACCCACATGGAGCCAATATTCAAGAGATGACTGAGCCAAGGATAGCTTAAAACAATACCAATTAGTTTCCCACGCACCTGCAATCGCAAGCTGTTTTAACCTTTTCCTGCTCTGTGTTTGAATCAAAATTGATTTCTGAGTCTTTGACTCTTTGTGTATGTAGGAACAGAGGCGTTACCGAGCTCTAAAATGGAGGCTCAAAACGCGCCATTGTTGCAGCACCTTCGTCATGCCGGCGAAGACGAGGCTAAGGGGAGAGTCCGGTGGTGGAACAGAGTCATTGATGTTGACGAGGCCAAGACCCAGTTCTTGTTTTCGCTTCCCATGATTGTTACTAATGCTTCCTACTACTTAATACCTTTAATTTCCGCCATGTTCGCCGGTCATCTTGGTGACCTCGAGCTCGCCGGTGCAACTCTTGGCAACTCCTGGGGCACCGTCTCTGGATTTGCTTTCATGGTAACTTCTTAGACCTTTTGTTTTCTTTCTTTCTTGAGATTTTTGAGGTTCATGAGACCAATGTGCTCTGTTTTTTTTTTTTTTGAAGATTGAAGACTGCTTTTGGAGGGTTTTTTTTGTTAATGTTCTACCAGTTCTTGCACAATTTATAGTTCATCTTTGGTGTTGTGATTTGTTCTGATTTTGATAATCAAATAAGTTGTTGAAGATTGTTCGGAGAGAGTCCTATAAGTAAGGAATACATTTCTATTGGTACAAGGCCTTTTGGGGAAGCCTAAAGCAAAGCCATGAGAGCTTATGCTCAAAGTGAACAGTATCATACCATTGTGTAGAGTCGTTATTCCTAACATGGTATTAGAGTCATGCCCACAACTTAGCCATGTCAATAGAATCCTCAAATGTCGAACAAAGAAGTTGTGAGCTTCGAAGGTGCAGTCAAAAGTGACTCTAGAGAAGGAGTCGAGCCTCGATTAAGGGGAGGTTGTTCGAGGGCTACACATGCCTCAGGGAAGGCTCTATAGTGTACTTTGTTCCGGGGGAGGATTGTTGGGAGGGAGTCCTATAAGTAAGGAATACATCTTCATTGATACGAGGCCTTTTAGGGAAATCCAAAGTAAGGCCATGAGAGTTTAATACTCAAAGTGGACAATATCATATCATTGTGAGAGTCGTTCTTCCTGACATAAAGGATCAAGCTAAGGTCAGGCTGTTGGTTGTCCACAGGCTTAGCTAAGCCTAAGCTTTCTCAGTCCTAAAAAGTCTGGCTAAACTCTTGATTTGAAGCTTCTCTCTATAAGATTACACTGATTCTTTTGCTTCTCTGAATTCTAAGCTATTTGATTCGATTCTCTTGAGCAGATTGGACTTAGTGGAGCACTAGAGACACTGTGGCCAAGCGTTTGGTGCCAAACAATATGGGAAGCTCGGCTTGTATCTGCAAGCCTCTTGCATTGTGTCTTTGTTCTTCTTTGTTATCTTATCTGTCTTATGGTTCTACACCGAGTCTCTCCTTATTTTACTCCATCAAGACCCTGCCATATCAAAACTTGCTGCTACCTATGTCAAGTTTCTAATTCCAGGCTTATTTGCTCATGGACTTCTGCAAAACCTCCTGAGATTTCTTCAAACTCAGTCTATTGTTGAGCTCTTGGTTGTCTTCTCAGCTGTGCCTATGTTCATCCACATTTGTACAGCATATGCTTTGGTGAATTGGACGTGTCTTGGAATCAGGGGACCTGCCTTGGCATGTTCCATTTCCTTGTGGATATCTTGCTTGATGTTGGGGACATATATGTTTAAGACAAACAAGTTTGAGCAAACATGGGAAGGATTTTCATCTGAATCTTTGAGCTACTTCGCTCGAACTAGCCATCCCGTCTGCAGCAATGGTTTGGTAAGCACCCTTGACTCTTTATCGTTGTGAACTATAATCTGTTAGGAATCACGAAGCTCTACTGATGTGATATTGTTCACTTTGAACATTAGCTCTCATGACTTTACTTTTGGTCTTCCTAAAAGGTCTCGTACCAATGGAGATGTATTCCTTACTTATAAACCCATGATCATTCCCTTAGTTAGCCAATGTGAGACTCCCTCTTAACCATCCTCAACAGTCCTCCTCTCGAACAAAGTACACTATAGAGCCTCTCTTGAGGCCTATGGAGCCCTCGACTAGTCTCCTCTTAATCGAGGCTCAGCTCCTTCTCTGGAGTCCTCGAACAAAATACACCATTTGTTCGACACTTGAGTCACTTTTGACTGGCACCTTCTAAGCTCACAACTTATTTGTTTGACACTTGAGCATTCTATTGATATGATTAAGTTAAAGATATGGCTCTGATACCATATTAGGAATCACGAACCTCCACAATGGTATGATATAGCTCTCATGACTTTACTTTTGGTTTTCCCAAAAGGTCTTGTACCAATGAAGATGCATTTCTTACTTATAAATCCATGATCTACACCATATAGCCTCCCCTGAGGCCTATGGAGCCCTCAAACAACCTCCCTTTAATCAAGGCTAGACTCCTTCTTTGGAGCCCTCGAACAAAGTACACAATTTATTCGACACTTGAGTCACTTTTAACTACACCTTCAAGGCTCACAACTTCTTTGTTTGACATTTGAGGATTCTATTGACATGGCTAACTTAAAGGCATGACTCTGATACCACGTTAGGAATAACGACTCTCCACAATGGTACGATATTGTCAACTTTGAGCATTAGCTCTCATGACTTTACCTTTGGTTTTCCCAAAAGGCCTCATACCCATAGAGATGTATTCCTTACTTATAAATCCATGATCACCTCCCGACAATCCTCGACATGATCCTATACGTGATCTGGAAGGAGCTTCAAGTATTGGAATACCTTAATATCTTACCCCTTTTGCTGTTTAAATTCATGTAGTTTGGAGTACTGGGCCTTTGAAATTTTGGTGTTCTTGGCTGGGGTGATGCCAGACTCAGAAATAACTACCTCACTAATTGCAATGTGGTACTTATCTCTACTCTTACACTGTTTCTATGACATAAAAACTCTCTTTTACTCATTCGTATGAATCAATTTGATCTTCCAATACTACAGCGACAATACCGAATGTATCACCTTCACTATCACGTACGGCCTAAGCACTGCTACAAGGTACACAACTAGAGATTAGCATTCATTTTGTTGTGTTCTGTTCTCTGTAAGACTGAGAATAAGCCAAGAGTGATACTCGTGTCAGCACAAGGGTGGCGAATGAGCTCGGTGCAGGCAATTCTAGCAAAGCTAAGAGAGCTACGTTCGTGTCTCTTGAGCTATCTCTCCTCCTCATGCTCGTGGTTCTTCTAGCGTTAGGATTTGGACATAGTATCTGGTCTAGCTTCTTCAGTAATAGTCCAAAGATAGAGAAGGAATTTGCTTCAATGGTCCCTTTTCTTCTGCTTTCAATACTCTTGGATTCAGTACAAGGAGTGGTATCAGGTACAAATACGGCCATTCCTCTCCATTTGCTTCCTAACTAAACTAATGCTTTCTTTATGATATGCTCGATATGCTCGATTCCAACGCAGGCGCGGCAAGGGGCTGTGGGCTGGCAGCATTTGGCTACTTACATAAGCCTCCCGATGTTCTACGTCATCGGGCTCACGACGTCGGCCGTTCTTGGTTTTCATTCAAAGCTATACGCCAAGGTAAATGATTTGCTAGCTAGCACACAGAAGAGTAAGGTTGTGATGGGGTTATGAAAGCTTTGATTGCTTTGTGCAGGGCTTATGGATTGGCTTAACTTGTGGCCTTGCCTGCCAAACTATTGCCCTTTTGCTGGTAACATTTAGAGGAAAGTGGGAAGGAATAGATGTAACAGGAAACAAAACCAGCTGCTTGGGAAAAGAAACTCCTGTTCTTCATTGATTCGAGTTTGAGTAGCGACATCGTCTCAAAAATATTGTCCATATGCTTGAAAGAAGAAGAAACTTATTTAAATGTCGGACCACTTTCTTGTAACATACTACAGCCCCAGGTGGCAAAGAGCTGCATCGAAGTGCCAAACCTTCCCGTCGATGTGAGTTCTTGGGGAAGATCAACCTGTTATCCTTAGAGTAACTTTTATCCGTTGAGCGACGACCCTTCCACTCGACACCGTCGGATCACTAAGGCCGACTTTCATATTTTGTACGAGCATTTAATGAAATATTTTTAAAATAACACTTTTTTTTATCATTAATTTAGTCTATATATTTTAAAATTTATGATTTTTTAATTTTAATACGTTACAACTTATTTTTGAAGTATAAATAAATTTATCGATTCAAATATACATAAAAAAAAAAAAAAAATTAGCAATATTTTTGTGGGTCCCACCTTAACGCCCACCAAATTTTAAGAAGAGGTATGATGGGTTTACTTTCTATAAATGATTTAAATTTAAATAAAACTCTAATTATTTAAAGTTATTATGAGGTGGAAAATAATTAACTTAAAAATAAATTATTGAAATTTTTTATATTTTCATTTTTTAAAAAGTTATAAATTTTAAAAATGAGAAAAAGAAAAATATTGTTAAGTTGTATCTAAAGATCGTGTGTATTTTTAAAATAAAATATTAATGTTATCCTTTTTAAATTTTAATAATATTTTTTAAAGATAAAAAAAATATATTTTTTAGTATTTTTGTTTTTAAATTAATAAATATTATTTAAAACGTTTTAAATCAGGTTTTATAATCATTCCCTCTCTAAATTTTGCTTAATTTACACTAATTTTTTTTAATTAAATGAGGGAATTAATAATATAATTTATGATTCCAATTATAACAATCTATTCTGGAATTAATAAAAACAACAAATCACAAAATAGAGAAAAAATCAAGATATTCAGAATTTAATAATTATATTTTTTATTTTAAAAATTAAACGTCAATTTTAAAATTTAACGAGAAATTTAAATATATTATTTTGATTATGGAAACTAAAAACCAAATTCTCATAATATTAATATTATTTGTATTATCGGTATTTTTAAAATATAGAAATTTTTTTAAAAATTTAAAGTTATTAATAAATTTTTTGAAATATTGTTTAACCACTTTTCAAAGTTTAATTTTTTTATAAATAAAATACTAAAAAAATAAAAATAAAAGTATTTTTAAATATTTTTTCTAAAGTTTAAAAATATTATCGCAACTTTTAGAAATAAAAAAAAAATTTTTTTAGACAAAATACAAAATTTATACTTAATTTATTCCATATTTAAAAATTGTTAAATTACCATTTTAGCCCTATACTTTATACTTTTAATTCAACAAGTTTCCAAACTTTAGATTTTGTAATTATTATAGAATTGGAACTTTTAATTTTAATCAGAATTATTAGATAGACAATTAAAATTTAATTATTTTTGAAATTAGTGGAGTAAATAAAATAATTAAATATTAATTAATTATTGAATTATAAAATAAAAGAAATGTTAAAAATGGTAATTTGGACTTTATTTCTTTTCCATTTATTGGAGATTTTTTGAACCTTCGTCCAGAGAGGACTCTCCCACGTAATCTATAAAAGCAGGGTTTGGTGTGAAATGGAGAAGCGGGAAGAAGATGGAAGATCGCAGAGAGCCATTGTTGGAGCTTGGATTCGAAGCAAAACAATGGAGATGGTGGAAGAGAGGGTTGGATATGGAGGAAGCAAAGCTTCAACTTCTATTTTCACTTCCATTGATTCTTACAAATGTATTCTATTACATGATATCTCTCGTCTCTGTTATGTTTGCTGGTCACCTTGGTGAGCTCGAGCTTGCTGCTGCTACTCTTGCTAGTACTCTGGCTAGCGTCACTGGCTTCGCTTTCATGGTACCTCTCTCTCTCTCTCTCTCTCTCTCTCTGATTTCATGATTTGGTGAAATGGATCTTTTAGCTCTCTTTTTTATGCTGATAAGAGATGAAAAATTGGAAGAAATTGAGTTTACAGCGGCTAGAAACTCACTTTTCTTCTTCTTCTTGGGGATGACTAACTTTCTGCCATTGCTGTCCACCAAGCTTGAATCATTGGAATTCAGTGCTTTTTTTCGATCAAAATCCGAATGAAAATGGAAGGAAATTGTCTATTTCTGCTTCATCAATAGATTAACATATGATTGTGCAAGATTCCTTGTCAATAGCAAGTATTGGATGACTGAAAAGATTGTTGAAAGTAGGTAAAGATTTACATGTTTAATAGTTGAACTTTGATGGCTAAATGATGATTAGTGGTTAGCTGATTTGATTAGAGAGATAAGTTTAGAAACTGGATGTGATCAATTGAGCCCTTAAGATATGTTGAATATGTTAGTCTATTTTGTCCAGTTTTTCATTTTCTTTTGCCATTTATGTCGATCGCTTCAACCAAATTGATATGGTCGAAACGTTTTAAAGTGTAAGGACCAAATAGACACAACTACGAAAGTTTAAGGATCGAGTTTGCTATCTTAAGCATATGAGGCCGATGTATTAGAAGATCCCTCTGCTTGGTGGTATGATCTGTTGTGATAATCTCTAATATTTCCAATATTTCAGCACATAGCATATAAGAAATGGAGTATCCAACTATTATGAGGCACATAAGGCAGCAGATCTCAAGGTGAGGATGTCAAAATCTGTTGCCCATTTTCTTGTAATTAGGATAAGATTATCCTAATCCGAATCTCATTAGCATCACTAAAACTCAACTTTGCGCTTTTAAAATGTGTTCTAAATTCCAGGGAGAGTTTTAAGTATGATGATAACTCAGCTTGATCTGTTTTTGTTTTAGTATTGTACCTATTTTTGCTGTAACTTTCTTCTTGTTCTCTAGACGGGACTGAGCGGCGCACTCGAAACGCTTTGTGGGCAAGCATTTGGCAGGAAGCTTTATGGGAAGATGGGGTTGTATCTTCAAGGCTCTTGTATCTTATCATTCTTTTGTTCCATCATTGTTTCAGTGTTGTGGATTTACACCGAACGTATTCTAGTCTTGCTCCATCAAGAACCCGAGATTTCGAGGATATCTGCAACGTATATGAAGTTTCTCATCCCAGGATTATTTGCTTATGGCTTACTACAGAACATCCTGAGGTTTCTTCAGACACAATCTGTTGTCATGCCTTTGATTTTCTTCTCTGCAGTGCCAATGCTCGTCCACTTAGCGATTACATATGGTCTGGTTCACTGGACGCGTCTCGGTTTCAACGGAGCTCCATTGGCCACATCGATCTCGTTATGGATGTCATGCCTGATCTTAGCTATATATGTACTTAAAGCAAAGAAGTTTGAGAAATCTTGGCAGGGCTTTTCATCCGAAGCTTTTACCTATAGTCTTTCAAGCTTAAAACTAGCTCTTCCATCTGCAGCAATGGTGTGGTAAGCATCCTCTTTCCCTCTTGAATGTAACTTACACTGATATCATTCATAACTCATGGACCTTTCATGTTTTTTATCGTTCTAATCCATTGAAGTTTGGAGTATTGGGCGGTCGAGATTATGGTCTTTTTAGCCGGGTTGATGCCGAACCCTGAAACAAGTACTTCACTGATAGCAATGTGGTTAGTAAATCTATTTTTCCATGTTCTTCTGATATGAATGCAATCCTTCCATTGTTCTTACTTGGTTTGGTTTCCATACCTGATTTTTTTAGTGACAACACGGAAACCATTGCTTACATGATCACTTGTGGTCTCAGCGCTACAGTAAGGTTCGTTATTACATAGTTTGAACAATTGCGTCTCAGTAGTTTAAACTTGGTTTTAATATTGTAACTGCCCAAACCCACACTTTCGGCTTTCTCTTTCGGGCTTCTCCTTAAGGTTTTTAAAACACGTCTGCTAAGGAGAGGTTTCCTCACCTTTTATAAAAAAGGTTTCATTTTCCTCCCAACTGATGTGAGATCTCACAATAATGTAGTCCTGTTATCGTAATCTATCAGCTTATCCTGCCCCTTAGTTTTGAAAGTTCTCCTTCTCAAACAAATGGCATTTTGTAGCAGCACAAGGGTCTCAAATGAGTTGGGAGCAGGCAATCTTGACAGAGCCAGAACTGCCATGTTTGTGACTCTCAAGCTTGCTGTCCTCGTCCCTCTTCTAGTTGTTTTGGCACTTGCCTTTGGCCAAAGCACCTGGGCTAGCTTCTTCAGCAACAGCGTTACAATAACAGACAGTTTTTCTTCCATGGTGCCGTTGCTCGCTATCTCGATAACATTGGACTCGGTGCAAGGCGCCATATCAGGTTCAGTACTAAAAAGCTTCATTCCCATTCAACACTGCTTTGTTTCTCATAAGGTCTCATTGAACTGCAGGGGTGGCTAGAGGTTACGGTTGGCAGCACTTGGCTGTATACATAAACTTGTCCACGTTCTACATTGTCGGTGTATCGATATCGATCCTTCTCGGGTTTAAGCTTAGATTATATTCTAAGGTGACAAACTTTACACACGATTGTTCTAACTACGTAGTCAAAGACATTGGTATGAATCTTTGTTCTTCACTTTCTTGTTGATTTGATATGATGCAGGGTTTATGGATCGGATACATCTGTGGTCTCTCGTCGCAAACTGCTTGTCTTCTTTTGGTCGTTTTGTATGCAAAATCGATTGAAATGGATCGATCTGATAATAAAGTAAAAGATATAGCTCTTTTAGTTTAGTTCATATAAGAGAATTATATATTTTCATTTTTAAAGTTGGTTCCCAATGACTTTTTTCAAATGCTTAAAAACATTGTTTTTTTTTAGTATTAAAAATTATTTTTTCGTTACTTAAATATACTTTTAATTTTGTTATATTTTATCGTAAGTATTTTCACTCTCGAGTAGAATAAAAAAAAATATATTAATTAATTAATTTAAAATGGATGAATTCTATGGGAGTTTTAAATAATATTATACGGAAATAAAGATACATGACAAGGGTCTTTTATACCCTTAAAAGGTGTTTTTGGTCTTTTCACATTCAATTTTCATTTATTTTAGTATATTTCAAAATGTTTTTACAATTTATTATTATTTTTATCTGAAATGTATAATTAATAATTCAACTTTTAAATAATTTTATTAAAATAATTTATTTGAAGATAATTATTAATATCAATATTTAATAAACTCAAAAATAAAAAAAATTGTAAAATTTGGATAACTTTTCATTTAACTGTCAATCAAATTATAAGGATTAAATGGTAAAAAGCAAAAAATATGGGGACTAAAATGTAAAAAGTGAAAGTTGAAAGTAAGAGGAAGAAAGGGCAGTGAAGGTATATCCGTTCTCTATCCTTCTTCTCTGATCTCTGTTGAATCACTCAAATGGCGATGGCTTCACCTCTGGCCGTCAATGGAGTCAAGTTGGCTACGACTTCTCTAGCTTATGTGGACACCAAGGCTGCAAACAATACGAAGGCTCTGATGGCGGAGCTTTCCCGCCAATTCTACGGCCTCCGATTGGTTTCCAGCCCCGCCGGTAGCATTGCCATCAAGGTTCACGACCACTCCATTCCCAAGGGACAACACACAATCTCTTTGTCACATTCCGGTGAGAATTTCTCCATCTTTCTCTTTCTAATTCAGTTCCTTGGGAATGTGATTTTCCTTTAGTCTTTTTGGTGTAGAATTTTTTTTTATTATGGTAATTCCTTCTGCTTCAGTCTTTTTGGCTGTTTGTAACTGCCGTATGAATATGGCTAGGCGTCGTTGTAATTCAAACTAGTTCTTGTTGGGAGGATATCCAATTTACCCTTCTCTTTGCAGAAGAAGATGATCTTAATGGTTCACGCCATCAAGAACTATAGCATAAGATCACCTGTTTTTTTGTTTGGCAAGAGTATAAAGGGCTTTGAATTCACGGATTTAGATGAATTTTCTTTTGCTTTTGTTTGATTATACACAGGTGTTAAGAAGGAGAGAATGCTCGCGGAGGACACCTGCATGTTATCTTATGGTGGGTCAATCTTATATTCACCACCTCCAAAGCCATTTTCTCACAAGCTCCCGAACTGTTTGGATGGTAGACCTCTTTTTATGAAGGTATAGTTCCCTGCATAAGAGTATAATCAACTTGTGATGAATAGAAAATACATAGTTATGCTATAAATGAGCTAATGTTCATATAAGCAATGTCTCCTATACCTCGAGACATTAACTTCACTGATCTTTGCATGATCGACCAACCTTTTTCGTTCTTATTTGATTGCCAAATCCATCCACCACAACCAAATTTGTGTTTCTTATTAAAAACAGCAACAATAACTATTGTTGTGGCATTACTTTAAGTTAGGAGAAGGTTTTGTTTTGTTATTTTGGGTAAATCTCAAACTTATTCAGCATTGTATGTGCCTTTTCTTATCGTCCCGTTTTATTTGATAGAAACCTTCGAATGAGAAGTTCCTTTGAGCTTTGTAGATGATGAAACCTCTGATTTTAAACAGTTTCAAGAAATTGATTTTGGGTCTGTCTTGCTTTCATTCGGTCTCAGTAATCAATAACTTAATTTTACAGGCTGATTGTTGTCACTATCTCTTTGATGCTGCTATTAAGCTTCGTCAACTAGGCATTGATTAGTCTTCTCCAACTCAGGATCCTTTCGGGAGCATCAAAGGAATTTCAAGCAAAATTTCTGTGAAGGCTGGGGCTCAAGGTTTAAATAATGAAAACAAACCATTGCCAGTGAGTTGAAGTGCATTTTGTTTAATTGGGAAGCTTAAAGTTTTAGCCTTTGATTTTTCATTCTTTTCTTTTACCTTTGAGGTATATCATTTTTGTATCTGGGTTAGGAATCTTCTTTTCAATTGTGGTTCATTTCTCATTTATATTTTCGATGCAGCGTTGCATAGTTCTTGATATCGAAGGGACTACTACTCCAATATCTTTTGTTACTGACATACTCTTTCCATATGCTCGTGATAACGTTGGAAAGCATTTGATTTTAACGTATGAAACTGCAGAAACCCAAGATGACATTATGTTATTGCGTTCACAAGTAAGATATTTTGGTTCAACAGTATTTTGATTATGTTGCAGTCTGTAGAATGTCTACGATCTATTTACGGTATTTATTTGAGCATTGTTAGTTAAACAGGAATAGCGTGTGCGTTCATGAGTTAATATGTGATACAGAAATCTCCTCCTACCAGTAAATTCAATTTGTTTGAGATCTCACATCGGTTGGAGAGGAGAACGAAACACCCTTTACAAGGGTGTGGAAATTTCTCCTAGCAGACGTGTTTTAAAAACCTTGAGGGTAAGCCCGAAAGGAAAAGCCCAAAGAGAACAATATCTGCTAGCGGTGGGCTTGGGTTGTTAGAAATGATATTAGAGTCAGACACCAAGCAATGTGACAGCAAGGAGGCTGAGCCCCGAAGGGGGTGGACATGAGGCAATGTGCCAACAAAGATGTTGGGCCCCAAAGGGGTGGATTTAGTGGGGGTCCCACATCGATTGGAGAAAGGAACGAGTGCCAGCGAGGATGCTGGGCTCGGAAGGGGGGTGGATTGTGAGATCTCACATCGGTTGAGGAGGAGAACGAAACGCCTTTTATAAGGGTGTGGAAACTTCTCCTTAGAAGACGCGTTTTAAAAACCTTGAAAGGAAGTCCGAAAGGGAAAGCTCAAAAAGGATAATATCTACTAGCGGTGAGCTTGAACGGTTAGAATTTGGTACTTGAGAGGCTATTTGGGATTTGTTTTCACAATTTTCTGTTCCAGATTCAGAGAAAATATGTTTGGATAACCAAATTCTAAAAGTTCTAAATTTTCTGATGAATCACTACGTCGTTGATGTGAGCATTTATCAATAAAACTGTGTTTCAGGTTGAAGAAGATTTGAAAAAAGGTGTCGCTGAAGCTGTGCCCGTCCCTCCTGATAATGCTGGGAAAGAGGAAGTCATTGCAGCATTGGTTGCTAATGTTGAAGCAATGATAAAAGCTGACCGCAAGATAGCTGCCTTGAAACAATTGCAAGTATGCAAGTAAAATGATTCTCAATTTATCTTACTACAATTCATTTGGCAGATTTTCTGAGTGAGCTGACTTCTAGCTATGCAGGGTCACATATGGAGAACAGGATTTTCAGGGAATGAATTGGAGGGAATAGTTTTTGATGATGTGCCAGAGGCTCTTGAGAGATGGCATGCTTTGGGCATTAAGGTTGTTCCCTTCCACCTCTTGATTCTTGCTAAAATCAGTACAAGTTTCTATTTGAGATTAAGTAGGAAAAGGTCTTCTCAATGTTCTAACTCCCGCGCTGGACCAGATGTAGACTGAACTATCTTGGGATGTTCAAAATCCAACTCGCCTCTTGCTTTAAAGGAAGAATGATCACGTACAGTTTCCTGAGAAGGGAGTGGCTACCTATTGGAGCTTCGACTGACTACCATCAGTCAATTCGACTTTGGGGCCACAACCTTTTTCTAACCCAAGTGACGAAGAAATGATGTGATTACTACTAAAATAAAAACGATATTTATTGATCTCTCTTAATTCAACAATCTAAGATTTGAATGGATGTCCTTTGAGTCCTCCAAAATTGCATTGATGCGTGGAGAAAGACTAAACTTAAGCATACTTGAGTCACTTTGAAGAAAAATTTTTGCAGATGTGTTCGAAGTGTTCCTCACAACATATTTAGAAAAGTGTAACGGCCCAAGCCTACCGCTAGCAAATATTGTCCTCTTTGAGCTTTCCCTTTTGAGCTTCCCCTCAAAATTTTTAAAACGCGTCTATTAGGAAGAGATTTCCACATTCTTATAAAGAATGTTTTATTCTCCTCTCCAACCGATGTGAGCTATGACAGAAAGATTAAACTCAGTTACTAAACTCAGTTATTAGATGAGACATATGATTTCATATTTGAGTTAGTAGTGACAGACCTGTCTAATAATAGATGTCGTGTGATTGATTTCCCTTCATTCTCATTTGGAATCCTGGTGATAATTGACCAAAAGTTCTCTGAGTCTCCGACAGACATTACGAACCAGTAATAACTTATATCGTTTCTGGCATGAACAGGTCTACATATACTCGAGCGGAAGCAGGTTGGCACAAAGGCTTATATTCGGAAAGACTAATTATGGTGATCTAAGAAAATACTTATCAGGATTCTTTGACACTGCTGTGGGGTAACCAATTTCTGTTCTTTTCATGTTATAATCATACTCGATATCACGAACATGATGGTGGAACTGCTCTTGTATCTCAGGAACAAAAGAGAAATAAGGAGTTATGTTGAGATTTCAGAGTCTCTTGGAGTTGATACACCATCAGAGATCCTGTTCATCACAGATGTCTATCAGGAAGCTGTAGCAGCAAAAGCAGCAGGTAGAGTCTCTCTACTTTTAGCTATTCTTTGCTGTTAGTTTTGGACGAAAAATTAGTAGAACCCGTTCGTGCTATATCGGAACTGCATTTGGCCAAAACGAAGTTCTTGTGACAAACTATCATATGGAGCTTCAAAAGAATTGCAGATTTACTTGTTTCATACTTGTTCAAATGCAATCCACGACGTTTCAGGGCTGCAGGTGGCCATCTCAATCCGACCAGGAAATGGTCCACTGCCTGATGATCATGGGTTCCAGACTGCCACTTCCTTCTCAGACATCACAGCTTGAGAGACTGTTCCAAGTAAGTTTAGCCTATTTTCTCCCATCTCTGCTAGTGATTGCTTAAAGTTTAAACTGAAGAAATATATATATATATAGCTGTACTTAATCTTGTCCTGGTCAAGCCTATGCAATAAAACTGAGTTCCAAATGAGTTTTTTGCTTCTGAAGTATTGTGGTTACTCTACCCATGGTTCGGCTGATCTTTCTTAATTATCGATTAGATCTAAAAGTAATCGGTCTTGGAATCTAAGAACTAGTTAGACTATGTTTAAATTATCGATTAGATCTAAAGGTAATCGAGCAGACCTGATAATCCACAGAAGACTCCACGGAGAGTTGTTGCGTGATTATCTTAGTCGTGGGATTGGCCCCGCATAAGGCTGAGGAACTAAGAAAAATTTGAACCTTTAGATTTATCCTTACCAATCTAGCTCACTTGTGATTTGAAAATTATGATCTTATGCATGTTTTGAATGATTGAGAGTCTTTCTTTATCCCTACGACTGTTGTTGTGATGATATCTCGTCTTTCCAATCAGGGTCGACTACTAGCTAGCTACAATAACAAATTGACGCGTAGACACTAATACACATCATCAAGTACGTGTTACAAGATGGAATAATAAACAAATAATTAATGAAATAATCTAAATTTAAATTGTGGATAAAAACATAAATAAAAATAAAAATTGAACTTCTTCCGGCAGATGAGCATTAAAGGGCGGTAACTCAAAACTCCGCGGGGCCCAACTGTTTCCAACAGTCACGTGCGTTCCACGTCATGAAATTTGAGCTCTCAGATTAAAATCCGACGGCCAACAACTGCTTTACAGGTAGGGTGTAACGAGTCCGTGAGTGGTCGAGTCAGCATCTGATAAAATCTCTCAGATCCTCCAACCGCCCAATCAAGATGTCATCAATGACATGATATTTTAGCTACTTAAAAATTTCAATTTAAATTCTATTTTGTTGACTTTTTAAATATTTATTTTATTATCCAAAATTTTTACTCAACTCATAATTATATTTATTTTATTTTTAATTATTTAATAAAATAATGATGGAATTTTGAGCTTGTATATTAACATAGCCATTGAATTATATGAATATTATAGTTGATTATGGCGAATATTAGCTAAAATATTATAAATACCTATCAAAATTATTAATTTATTAATTTATTAAGTTAGTTCATATTTGACATTTTATTCCTTCAAATTTAAAAGTAGGTCAAAATTCATAATCAATGGTAATTAAACTTATTTTTAAAATTTTATTTTTGTTTTGGAATTTAATTAAGAATAAATTAAAGTGTTCTAGATTCAATTATTACAATCATAACATTTAATGAAAAAGTGATTTTGAGTTGTCTTTTTTTATCTTCTAAAAATGTAAATTATTGAATAATTTAAAATTTTAAACAAGAGTTTGTCTTTTTCAAGTAAAATAATTATGTCCCTTTTGGATGTTGTACATTATTGAATGTTATTTCGTTTAATTATATCACTAACAATTAATTAAACCAAGATTACAATAAACAACAAAAACCAAATCTGCAGATAATTCATCATTAATAACAGAGATTAATTTATCAATCATGAAAATCTAAACTAAACTTTGGGTAAAAAAATCAAATCTGTTCAGATAGAACACCAAATTCCGCCATTGTTGAAAGTTGAAATGCACAGAAGCTTATAAGATAAGCTGAAATTCACATCAAATGGGAGGAAATTGTGGGGGGCGAAATGGAAAGTTAGGCAAAAACAATGGAAAATCACAAACTTAGGTGCAATAAATCCGAACCCCAAAGAACATAAAAGGCTGTTTTCCTCTCTTTTTGCCTTTTTTTTTTCTCCCAAATCTCTCTGTGATGCAAACACTTGTCCTTCTCCTTCCCCTTTTGCCCGAAAAAGCTATTCCCTCATTTCAATTTCGATCTCTCTAAATCCGTTCGTTGTTCTTTATAATTCCCTCCTTGTTTCTTACACCAACGCCATTGTTCTGCTCCAATCACAGAGAACGGCAGGTTTCTCTCTCTCTCTCTCTCTCTCTCTCTCTCTCTAGTTCTTCGTGTTCTTGTTGCGTTTCTCTCTGTTTCTTCCTTGTCTTTTACGTATTCTCTTGCCCCCATGGACGATTCTTGCTTCTTTACATTGTTTTTGTCTTCTGGGTATTCCTGTTTCATCCTCCCAATAGATTTTCCCCTGGTGGGTATTGGGGAAATCGTTTGTTTCTTGAATCCCTTCCTCATATTGATTTGATTCTTTGATGGGTTTCTTTGGATTCTTGTGATTTTGTTTCTGTTCAATGATTTAAGGATCTGTTCATCTGGGTTGCTCTTGTTCTGGATGATTTTTATGGCATTTCCTTCTTTTAGACTGTTTCTTCATGGATTCTCTGTAATGAACAAGTTATTTTCAATGTTCATCGCCCATTTCTTGTCTGATTTGGAATGTACAGGTTAGGGTTTCTTAAGCTGTTCTTATCTAGTTTTGGTTTAGAATTCTGGGTTGTGTTCTTATTTTCCTTTAAGAACTTACTGATTTGAGGCCTTTGTGTATTTGTTATATTCATCAACGTTGTGTATAAGTATGAACTATTGATTTATTGCATTTGTTTTGTTTCTCAAGGGTCTTGGTCCAAACTTCAACAGCTTGGGGTTGTCATTTGGTGCCTTGATCTTATCAAAAGACTAGCAAATAAGCTAGACCCTGCCGTCAAGAATGATATATAGAAACTAGAGTTGATATCAATCCATGATAAGATCTTGTGATGGGGTCTATGAACATGGAGAGGAAATGGATGTTTCCTCTCGTGTTAAGCTCTCTCATGTTCATATTTCTTCTTGTCACCTTATTCAACCTTGGTCTTGTCTCCTCACTTTACACAATCAATTCATTTTTCGCAATCTTTCCCGCTCAAATGAAGACTATAAACAACACGGGTGCCGTTTTTGCTGAATCAAAGATCGTTCAACCTTCACCTCTTAACGAACCAACGATCCCTCGTTTTGCTTATTTGATTTCTGGATCAAAGGGTGACTTGGAAAAGCTATGGAGACTCCTTAAAGCATTGTATCACCCTTTGAATCAATATGTTGTCCACTTAGACCTCGAGTCACCGGCGGAGGAACGTTTGGAATTGGCCTCCCGGGTCAGTAACGAGTCGCTTTTTGTTGAAGTTCAGAATGTTTTCATGATCAGCAAGGCTAATATGGTTACTTATAGAGGACCCACCATGGTGGCTAATACTCTTCATGCTTGTGCCATCCTTCTTAAGAGGAGTAGGGACTGGGATTGGTTCATCAACCTCAGTGCTTCTGATTATCCTCTTGTGACTCAAGATGGTTTGTTCATATCATTTAGCTTATGAACTTGGAATGAACTTATTTGATTTAATGAACTTTCATTGGTTTTGCATTGCAGATCTTCTCTATACGTTCAAAAATTTGGATCGAAGCTTAAATTTTCTTGAGCATACAAGCCAGTTGGGGTGGAAAGAGTTAGTATAGTGTTCTTTCATCTCTTTCATATTGGCCCATATTGTATAACTTGTTCTTATACTTGCTCACTTGATTGTATTTACAGGGAAAAACGAGCAATGCCGTTAATCGTAGATCCCGGTCTGTATTCGAAGACCAAATCAGATATTTTCGACGTCAATCCATCTCGAACTTTGCCTACAGCGTTTAAATTGTTTACTGGTTCGTGTTCCTCTATAAACCTTTGTTCATTTTGCCTTATCTTCCTAGTGTTTGAAAGTACATTGGGATCAATTGATTTGCATAGGAGTTTTGTGTGATTCCATGTCGGTTTGAGAGGAGAACGAAGCATTTCTTGTAAGGGTGTGGAAATCTCTCCCTTGTATACACGTTTTAAAACTGTGAGGTTGATGGTGATATGGAACGGGCGAAAGTGGACAATATATGCTTGTGGTGGGTTTGGGCTATTACAAATGGTATTAGAGCCCGATATTGGGTGGTGTGCTTGCGAGGATACTGGGCTCACAGGGGGTGGATTGTGTGAGCTCACGTTGGTTTGAGATGGGAACGAAGCATTTCTTGTAAGAGTGGAAACCTCTCCCTAATAGACGCGTTTTAAAATCACGAGGTTGACGGCGATACGTAATAAGTCAAGCAGACAATATTTGCTTGTGGTGGGCTTAGGCTATTGCAAATGGTATGAGAGCCAGACATCGGGCAGCGTGCCAGCGAGGACGCTGGGTCCCCAAGAGGGTGGATTGTGTGATCCCACATCATTTTGAGAGGTAACGAAACATTTCTTATAAGGGAGTGGAAACCTCTCTCTAGTAGACGACGTTTTAAAATCGTGAGGCTAACGACGATATGTAATGGGCCAAAGTGGACAATATCTACTAGCGGTAGGCTTGGACTGTTATAAGTTTGAACTAGTCTGTACTTTGTAGTGCTCTTTCTTTCCTCATCCAGTAGTTGAGTAGATTCGGTTTCGAGGGGTTATAACATGCCCCAAATGTTAAAATTTGCTTGTAAGGAAGATGCTTTGTATGTATCAGTATTGCCAGCCACTCAACGACCTGCGTCGTTGAATCTTTCGAGCGATCAAATAACACAACTCTCTTCTGCAGGTTCGGCATGGATGGTTCTATCTCGTGCGTTCGTGGAATACATCATTTGGGGTTGGGATAATCTTCCAAGGACTCTTCTCATGTACTACAGTAATTTTGTGTCCTCTCCTGAAGGTTATTTTCACACTGTCATGTGCAATGTGCCCGAGTTTGCTACTACAGCAGTGAACCACGACTTACACTATATCTCTTGGGACAACCCCCCGAAACAGCATCCACACACGCTAACTCTTAACGACACAGAGAAAATATTCACAAGCAATGCTGCCTTTGCTCGGAAGTTCAAACAAGATGATCCCGTGCTAGATCGAATCGACAAGGATTTGCTTGGTCGAAAGAAAGGAGACTTCACTCCTGGTGGTTGGTGTGCAGGCCACCCTAAGTGTTCGACAGTCGGTAACCCGAATAAACTCAAACCAGGCCAAGGAGCTCAACGGCTTCATCGTCTTATAGCTAGACTGGTTTTGGCCAGTAGGTCTGGGGAAAACCAGTGTAAATGAATTTTGTACAAGTAAAACTCGAGAAGGCAGAAGCAGAGAAGGGGAGACAGCTATCTCCCGGGTTCGTTCGAGCATCAACTCGAAGAACGGTGCATTGCTGAAGTACAGGGAGCAGAATTATACAGACCATGGCTACAGCAAACATTATAAACTAAAGGTTAGCACCAATAGTAGCATTAAATGCATTTTTCCACAGGTTGGGATAAGTAGAGCTTGAGCTCTACTGTTTATGTAAAAACTTTATCCCATACTCCCTTTCTATACATGCTTCATTTTTTTCCCCTTTATAGTATATGCTTTCTTATTTAGATATTGCAAGTCAGTTGATTGTCCAAACTGCCCTTGTATTTTGAATGGGAAACGAATCGAATAATTGAATTGGACACTTTATGGTCATTTTGCTAGTTCTTGCCTTTTGTGTCACGACTGTCACACGTCCCTTGTCTTTTGTGACGGTGACCAAAATCTAAACTAAATCCAAAGTGTTAAAATGTTAAATTTAAAAACTCGAGGATCAAAATGCAACTAAACTCAAACTTCAGCCTGTCGTAAATATCAATATCTTCAAAATTGAGATGTTGTCGATATTTTCGCCCTTGAAATCATTGCAAGTAATGGATAAGAAGAGAATGTGGTAGTAAAATCTTTCTGGTCTCCAACAATTCTCTAGACAATGTCATATTCACTTGAACTATACAGCCTAAGAGGCCAATTTCAGAAATACAAATTCTCTACAAGAATGGCCAAAATATTCAGAGCCTACATAATTTGCAACCAAGTTACACGTGTTACCTTGCGAGCGTGTACAAGAAGAGAGGAAGGTTTTCCGACCCTTTTTTGTCTAAAAAAACTAGGAGGACTTCCCTGTACAACCGGACAGTCATTTGATCACCATTTCTAGAGTAGTATCTGCTCACCTAACAATGAACACTTAACATTTGTTGTCGTTCCATATCTACCGATCTCCTCGCTTAATGACCGGAGACGAATAATGAATTTGTTGACATCTGTTTCCCGTCGGCTTGAACCTTCCGTGCCTTTGCCTTGTCAAGCCGAGCTCGTCTTACTGCTTCTTGGATATGGCGATCGTGGTCCTTGAACATTTGGTCCATGTTGCTTGAGGGAACCAGTAATGGACCAGAGTAGTGAATCTTATGACCCTTTGAGCCATAACCCACCTGTTGTATTAGTATTATGTACATGAACAGACACTCAGAAAACCATGGTAAGAGCAAATAGCTCAGCTTTACTGGCTGATATCGACAATCTTAGTAACGTAAAAAACGATGGCAATGCAAGAAAAAATGCACTAGAAGGCATGGTACGATACGGCGTTTGTATACTTACAACTATAGGGTCTTTGGTGCTGCTCCTCTCTTTGTCATGTGAGCCTACAATACTGTGATTTGAGAACTTCTGGCCCGGTAGCATCGACGACTCTGAGGTTTCTTTGAAGGAACCAGGAAACCTGCCAATTAGTTTTTTAACCTCTCCTTGTGAAGAGTCAGACTTTTCCCTGCAATCTTCAGCCAGCATACTTCTTCTAGCTGCAACTAGTCCTGAAGTTGCGAACGATTCGGCCTCGGTTGAAATTTTGGGAGCGTCATCAGAGTTCTTACTAGCCTTTGCCCAAGCAGCCCGCTGAGCAAGTGGCCCTGAATGTGAGGCTTTCTTAGGATGACGCACGAGAGAATCCATTCTTTCTGCTCCTTGTGAAGGTCTAGGTGGATCGATAGGAAAACCCGATGCTTCTTCTAGATGTGGATTAAACTTCTCACTCCGGCTCTTTGAATTGAACTGACCTTGTCGTTTCTGCAACGAGTAATCTTATTAGCAAAACATTTCAAGAGAAAAACAGAGCAGTTAGACAGACTTTGAATAATGTCATGGATAGGTCGACGTCGATGGGTTAGAGGAAGGGGCCAAAAAGTTTCCAAGTCATCGAAAACCATAAAAACGAGCATGAAAGTCAACTGAAATACACCAGTTCCCCAGCTAAATTGCAACACCCCTTTAACATGGTTCAACAGAATGTTACCTGCATTGATGAGGCTAACTCGGCATTGGCATCAGGTGCAGGGACGGCTCGAGACTCACTATTTTTCCTTTGCAGGTCAAGTCGGTGTCCCTTGCTTCCTACTGCTCCTTGTCTACCAATTTAACCACAGGAAGTTATTTATAAACCATGTAAATTGTTTTCATAGCACTACAGATTGGAAAAGTACAGTCCGATAACCGGGTAAAAGATCACAAATCACGATCAATCGACCTCCCTAAATAAATTGACAGTACTCCAGGTTGGTGGTACTGAAAGATAACTCGAGTTTAATTTATTCCAAGATTCATTAAGAATATCAGACATTAAAATTTTAATTCCTTGTGAGATTTCAGCGAGGAAAGTAAGTTGATAAATGAACAATCCAATACCTTCTAGCTTCCTCATCCCTTATCTTGGCATCCAATTCTTTGCTGGGAGGATACTTTGGCAAGCTTGAAGAATCACAAGGAAGAGGCTTTGTTGAAAAGAACTGAAATGAACCATCCAAAATAGACCCAACATAAACAAATTGTACTTACCAAATCAAAATAACAGAAAAAAACATACGAAAAATACCGACCGAAAATAAAAAAGTCTAGAAAAAATAATAGCATTGTATAAAGTTTTTGGTGTTAGAAATAAAACCATATAATAATATGTAGAGAATTATTCCGGTGGAACTCATCTTGTAACAGTCCAAGCCCACCGCTAGCAAAACTGTCCTCTTCGAGCTTTCCCTTTCGAGCTTCCCCTCAAGGTTTTAAAAACGCGTCTGTTAGGGAGAGGTTTCCACACCCTTATAAAAAATATTTCGTTCTCCCCAACCGATGTGGGATCTCACAATCCACCACATTCGAGGCTCAGCGTCCTCGCTATCACTCGTTCCCTTCTCCAATCGATGTGGGACCTCCCAATCCACCCCCCTTCGGTGCCCAACGTCCTTGTTGGCACACCGTCTCGTGTCCATCCCCCTTCGGAGCTGAGCCTCTTCGCTAACACATAGCCTGGTGTCTAACTCTGATACCATTTGTAATAGCTCAAGCCCACCAGTAGCCGATATTGTCCTCTTTGGGCTTTCCCTTTGAGCTTACCCTCAAGGTTTTTAAAACGTGTCTTCTAGGGAGAGGTTTCCACACCCTTATAAAGAATGCTTCGTTCTCCTCCCCAACCGATGTGGGATCTAATATATTATAACCAAAGTGACAGGGGCTCTCCCTTCCTAGCATTATGTTAATGGCTTCCCATAGTTAATCTCCAGAGAGGCTTCACCAAATCAAGGTCCCGGAGACAACAAGATTTTAAGTTACTAAATTTTGAGCAAGGGCTTGAACCAATGGGAATCAATGGCCTTAGAGAATAACTCCAAACATTCTAAGCCCATACCACTAGGACTCCCTTTAAACAGATCTACACAACTCGACTCAATAAATACGATCTACAGTCTACGATGACTTCAAAAATGCCGGGATGAGAGAGCATACACGAAGGGATAAGAAACGTACACACTTGATGAAGATTGGATACTCTGATATAACAGTATTATAAGAAAGAAATGTATCACCCAACACAACATACTTCACTTTTAAGGGCGAGAGCAGCAGAGCCACGATCAGCAGGATCTACCGAGAGTAACGTCTCAATGAGAGCTAAAGCTGGTGCAGGGAAATCCTTAAACGTGTCTGCAACACAACGTCGATAGGGCTGTTGGGGCTTAAATATCGTTGCATGTGGCAACCTTGATTTTCTCCAATAATCCTCTGAAGGAGAGCCACAGAGTTTAAATATTTTATGTAGCTGTTCCACCTAAAACATATAAATCAAGTGTCAATACTTGATCTAAAGAAAAGCTAGGAAATCATGATTCCAAACATGTGATAGAAACATCGAAACGTGAGCTACGAGTTTTGTAAAATTAAAAATAATATACCTCTGTTCTTCCTGGCATAATGGGCTTCCCAGCATACAATTCAGCAAGTATGCAGCCAGTACTCCATAAATCTACAGCTATACCATAATAAGTAGCGCCAAGTAAAAGCTCAGGCGGTCGATACCAAAGAGTCACAACCCGACTTGTCAGTGGCTGATTTTGGTGGATATCAAAAAGACTTGCTAAACCAAAGTCAGCAATTTTCAAGATGCCATTGTTGTCAATTAAAAGGTTCGAGCCCTTTATGTCACGATGTAGAACTCCATGACTGTGACAATGATCGAGTCCCCGTAAAAGTTGCTGCATGTAACACTTGACCTGCCCCGAGATAAATTACACTTAAGATTCAGAATTAATAAGTGAACCGAGAGCATGCAGATGAGCGTCTTGGAATGCTAAAATCCAGCAGTTACCTGCGCCTCTGTAAACTTCACGCCAGGGTGTGAAGCAAGTCCTGCCAAGTCATGTTCCATGTACTCGAAAACAAGATAAAGGCTGCAAGACATCCTTGATGTGACTAGACCCTCCAGCTTTATTACATTTGGATGATCGAGTCTACGCAATATGTGAATTTCCCTAGCCATAAAGCGGACGCTCTCGGGTTCTAAGTTGTCGAACCTTACTTTCTTCAAAGCAACGATTTTCTTTTGGTCAAGGTCACGAGCTCTATATACATTACTATAAGTTCCTTGGCCAATCTGCACAAATACACATTTTACGACTATTACAATCATCCTAATCTGCACATATACGCATTTTACGACTATTACGGGGTTTGAGTCAGTTACGAGCAAGCCAATGACAAAAATTCTAAAGCAAAACATCAAAAGAACATACTTTATCCAATTTCTCGAAAGAATCAGCTCGTCGGGGTAGCCAGCCTCTGATTGCCTCTCCAGCAACTGCAGCCAGCCATGAAGGCCACCCGGCAGCAACGTGGTCTCCCTCGGCTGCCTTCGGAATTCTACCCATTGAAGGATGTTGAGCACCCATATGCTCCATCTTCTCCCTCTTCCTCTCAAAATCCTCACCCTGCATTCGACCCGACCCATTAACTTGCTTGTCAATCAACATCACTCTTGCATCATTACCATCATGCTGATCTTTAGATCGATACACTTCTTCCCTTGTCGATGAAGTCACTCTCGCCACACGCAGGTCAGACGAGGTCTTACTCGACAGCCTCTCCCTTGGACTTTCCTTGCTATCTTCAATAGCAGAGGGCTTACAACAAACGGAACCCATTATGTAAAATAACCACCCCCAACAATACCCCCTTTCAGAATCAATACTCACCCTTCAAATCATCCAATACTAATATATCCTCCTCTTCTAACATTCCCATAACGCGAAAACTCAACAAAAACTCAGGAACTAAACCTAAAACACCCACAAATTAGCTCATTACAACAGCAATTAGCATCCAATACTCAATATCAGTAAAACTCAACTAAGCCAGAACAGCCACAACTCTGAATTCTAAGCAATTTCCGCAATAAACCCCCAAAATCTTGCCAAATCCTACCAAAATTCAGACTAAAAGCATACGCAATAAGCTTAATACATTCCGGAACGGCACTCGCAACGTATAGAAAAATCTCTACACTAAATGTAATCAAATCCCGAAAATCATCCACTGAACTTACAGAAAGCCAATAATGAACCAAAAGAGATGATCCTCGAAGTATTTCCACGTTTTCCAAGGAGAGAAAATGGCTGAGAAAAAGAAATGCAGAGAGTGAAGGTTATGGAGTGAACTGGGACCTGAAGAAGGAAGACATGGATGGATCTAGGGCACAATGATAACAGAAGAGGAATCAAAGAAACGGAAAATCGTAATTTAAGAACCTAAAAAAAAAACGAAATTATCATAATTGCCTCTCTGCAGCTTTCAGTAAGAGAGAGAGAGTGGCCGCGAAGTGCCCATTGAGACATTCTTCTCCATTTCTCCACGCGCTTCTCATAGTACGTGTTACACACTTGATTATAAAAATTAAAAATAATAATAAAACCTAAACTTTGCCCTTTATTTTTATAAAAAATATATAATTTTTTATGCATTTCAAAATTACTTTTAAATAGAAAAATATTATATTGCTGATGACAATAAATAATACAATCATTTATGATTTTGAAATGTTTATAAAAATTTAATGATAATATTAAATTTTAACGGAATGAAATTTCAAGAGTATTTTTATATAATTTAATTATTTTTAATCTACGTTCCTGCTCCACATCCATACGGAATAAGATAGAGTTTTTACTATTATGAACAACTTCCATCATATATTTCTCATCAAATATTCACAAGTAATAACGTCGATCGTGATTTTGTTCGTCAATCTCGGTAGGAATCTCGAGAGAAGTGAAATCATCGTGCCATATAAAATCATAGATGGGTCACCCGAAAAATATGCAAGCTACATCTATCTGTATTAGAGATTGACTTTGATTTATTTTTTCTCAACGGAAAATCTTGCTCATTTTTTTTCTTTTTCTTTCTCTTTAGTCCACGGGAGAGCTAGTGAACACACCAGCGTTCTTCTCAAAAGAGAAATAACTTGAACAATAAAAAATTGATATTAAAAAAATTCTTAATTTCATATCTCTTCTAAAATTTTAAATTTCATTCTTTTATAAATAATATTAAACTAAATTTATTAAAAAAAAAAAAAAAAAACACCCATTTGAAGACTAAAAAAATACATGTTAATCTATATTTACCAAAAATTATGATTGTATAATTGTTGCGCGTATAAGACACGCGCGTGAAAGGAGAGTGGAAGGATAGCAATAAATAACGCCCCACTCCTCTCGCTCTCCTTTCCCTCTGTCTCTGAGCCTGAGAGTTTCTGCTCAGTGATGGTCGTTTGGCTTTTCATCTCAATTCTTTTTTATTAATTAATTAATTATTTATTTATTTAATAATATATATATATATATATATATATTTTTTTTTTTTTTTTCAAACTTTCATAAATAGTGTTGGGTGAGAGTTGTAACGACATTTTAAATTGGTTGTGTTATGACCCGAACAACATGAATAAAATTCATATTTCAACCCAACCATCTATTTTCGAGCTCTGTTAAATCGTCGGGTTATTTTTTAAATTATTAAAATATTGTTAAGACTTAATAAAATTGAAGACATTACAAACCTCAATATATTTTATTTTTAAAGACATTTTTTAACAATAAATAAAATATTTTTATTTTTAAAAACATTTTTTTAAATAATTTTATTTCACTATTGTTTATTTATTTTTATTTTGTAGAAAATTGTTTGGTTGGAGATATGAACAAAAAAAAAAAAAAAAAAAAAAAAAAAAAAAAAAAAAAAAAAAAAAAAAAAAAAAAAAAATTGTCGTCATAATTAGTTAANTTTACTATACCAGACCATATATATCGATGATTAAATTTTTTTTATTTTAATTTTTTTACCATTTTACTTAATAATTGCCTTCCATAAATGAGTTATATTTATTAGAACACGGCATAATTAATAATATAATCTAAAAAAAGTCATTTTTAGACTAGTATAAAATATTTGGAAAAAAATTAAATTTAAATCACGAATTTAAAAATAATGTTGATTAATTTACACGTAAGATATTTAGTTTCATTAATTAGTGACACGTCATTATAAGGGGGAAAAAATAGCCATAAATGGAGGGTGGATAGACTTGGACCCATTTAAATGTATCTCTCTCTGTACATTAAATTATCAGCAGTTGTGAAGAAAAATCATGCACATGAAATTTATGGCTATGCTTTATTTTTCTTGGACCAATCTACCCCTACATGGTACCCCCTTGTTTTCCTTTTCACTTCAGTCAAATTTATTTCACATTAAGGGTATGGTTGGAAAACTCCACCATCTAACTTCAATTTTGTCTGAATCTTCGTGAGAGAAGGACCTCGGAATGGATTTAGGAGTCTTTGTGCGAGCCGATTGTGACTCGAGACAAATTCTTCTTCTTTTCTTACGTGCACTTGATTTATTTTACTGTCGACTTCAAATACCTAAATGCAGCTTTCTTTAAATATGACTCGTTTCGTTCTCCTCCCCAATCGATTTGGGATCTCACAATTCATCCCTCCAAGGCCCAACGTCCTCGCTGACACTCGTTTCTTTCTCCAATCAATGTGAGACCCCCACCAAATTCACTCCTCTTCAGGGTCCAGCGCATTCTTACTAGCATGCCGTCTTCTCTCTACCCTCTTCAAGGAACAACCTCCTCACTGACACATTACCCCGTGTCAGTCTCTAATACCATTTGTAACAATCCTAACCCACCGCTATCAAATATTGCCCTCTTTAAGCTTTTTCTTTTGAACTTCCTCTCAAAGTTTTTAAAACGCACCTGCTAGAGGGTTGCACACCTTTATAAATGGTGTTTCGTTCTCCTCCCTAACCGATGTAAGATCTTACAAAATGTGTATTTTTTAGATTATGAGTCAGATACTTCCATCATATTGAGCGTTAAGTGTTTTTTAGTTGAAACAATCTTATACGGGATGACCTCTCGAAACAAAGCAAACTATAAGAAAACGTCGATATTATTATATTGTAATTTATTTGTTTATGATGGGCCAATATGTCATTTTGTCCCCCAAAGAGCCCAACATTATTAAAGCCTTTCTCATGGATGCAAGTAGACTTTCTTTGTATATATTGAAAATCCAATTTTTTTTATCCACAAATAATTGAACCACAAGCCACGTCACATAAAAAAAAAACAATAATAATTTATTTTGTAATTTTAAAAAAAAAATATAATTATTCCGCCGACTAAAAATAAATATGGTATTTATAATTTAATTTACCAAACTAAATACAAACAAATAGAAATTCAACAAACATTTTTAAAAAATCATATATGGTACATATAAAAGATTGCTTGATAATGATTTTTAGTTTTTTTTTTTAATATGCTTAAAAAAAACATATTAAATTCATAATAATTATTTATTTATTAAATAATATTTATTGAAAATAAAAATTTTAAAAAAATGATGAAGCCCTCCTTGTGAAGGGCAACTTGCATTATATATAATCATAAAGTTGTCTTTGAGCTGACATGAACACAAAATTAGGGCATAAATAATTATGTCTGTGTTTCGTTGGAACCATCATTATTCAGCAATTTTGCCAAGAGAAATTAATATAAAATTCCTTTTTTTTTTTATTATTTAAAACTTTAAATATTCCAAAAACTTATTATTTATGATTTCTTTAGAAAAATTATATATTATTAAACGAGTGATCTAATAAATGTCGATTTAAACATCACTCAATTATTAAAATACTATATTTATTTATTTATTTATGAAATATATTGATTTATTATGATTTTTTTTTAATAAAAATTATATTGAAAAAATAAAAAACTTTAAAATAACTATATTTGTTTAAAAAAAATAATAAACGGAAAAAACTTACTTACGGGGAACATGATCCCTACGCGAATAAATGGGGAATGAAATAGGTAGTGGGAATGTGATATGAACCAAGAGACATCAATCATACAATATGCTTCAATGAAAATGTGAATAAAATATTGTTGAAATTATCCAAAGATATTTCAATTCATTCCACCGAATGAAATTTCATGTTATAAATTTTTGGTAGGTTACAATTTAGAGTAATCTAGAGTTATTGTATTTTATTAATGTATTTTAAGATTTTTTATTTATTTTAGGTTACAATTACATAATGGTTAATTATGACATTAAGTATGAATGTTACCATTCTTGGAACGCCTCTAGTTCAGTAGTTTCATTTTGAGGCTGCATATATGTTGTATTGGTAAAGAAACTTGAAAATATAGTAAAAGAAGCATTTATGCTTTATTTAACCAATTACTAAGTTTCTTTACAATTTTAACTAGTTTAGGTTGCATGTAAAATCATTCAAGCTCGATATGATCAATCTTGCTTGTGGAGTGATTCGAATCTCAAACAAGTGTTTTGCATTGAGATATTTGATCAACAAAAATCATTCAAGCTAGATATGATTGATCTTGTTTGTGGAGTGATCCAAATCTCAAATAATGTTCTTGCCTTGAGATATTTGATCAACAAGGTAATCCAAATCTTACTTCCCTTGTAGTGATTCCTTATCATATCAGGATGGGCTTCCCCGTCCCCGCGCCCGCCCCGTGGAAATCTCTAGTTCAAATCTCTACTCTTACGTGTTGTCAAACTCTAAAAAAATAAACAACAAACAATTTGATGAATTAATACGCGTGTCGTGTCAAACTTTTTTTAATCGAGTGTTGATTATGTCAAAGTTAGAGATGCCCATTGAGTGAGGAGCAAGATTGAGGACGAAAAATATGATCTCGGTCTTCGGCTCGTGTAGCTAGCAAGTAAAATTCTCTCCTCAGTCCCTCCCCCATTTGATTCTCTACCCCGTTTAGGATAAGTCCTTATGGCCCATTAGATAAACATTATAATCATAATTCATCAATAATTGACCTGTAATAATTTTATAAGATTAGAGGTTCAAATCTCAGTGCCCCAATTTATTTAATACTCCATTAATAAGCTACAATTTTTTTTAATTTTAATTATAAAATAATAATATTTTAATTTAATGGTTGAATATAAGATTTGAATCTATAATTTTTTAATTAATAATAAAATAATACATTTGGTTAAAATTAAATTAGATAAAAGTAAAAATAGGCTTATTTAGTTCATCATCATTTTGAGTTATAAACCGTAACTTATAATCACGATTAGCTTCATAATGACTTCGTTAATTGAAATGGATTAACGTTATCCATTGCTACCAATTTGGTTTGAACTCGCAGCACCACAGACAAGGGAAATTGGCGGAAGGGGCGTGGCGTTTTCTGCATGAGAAACTGTAGAGGAAGGTATGGGAATGGAGATGGCTACTGGAAGCAGCAATCTCTATGCCAGTTAAGCGCATCCCCTCCTCTCCCACCCATTTCTCTGAATCGTAATCTCTTCATGGAATCGCCTTCCATTAATTTCCATTCCTGATTGTTCATCTTGATTCTCCCTCTGATATTCGCAACAATCCATATTGTGTTCGATTCATTGCGTCGAGTTTAGGATTTCGATCCGAAATTGTGGGTTGTTCTTTTCCAGATTCTTGAATTTGTGTTAATTTTTGTATTTTTCCGTGCTTGGGATCTCTGTTGATGTTCGATTTTGCTTGGAGATCGAGGTTTAGGGTTTTTGATAGATTATGATCAACTCGCAAATTGGATCTGTCAGGGGATATTTGATTCCTGACGGAGATTTTCTTCTACAAGAAGGAGAATCTTCTTAATCAGGTGATAATCAAATCAATGGCATCATCTGGGGGTTTTTTGTTAATATGTATGCTTCATTCTCTGATTGCTTTAACTTGTGGAGCGTTAATGATGTTTTACTCTCACGAGGTCTATGTGTTTGGCCATGGCCCTGAAACAGCGATCAAGCTGCAGGGATCTAGCCCCCACGATCAGCTTCTGATAAGGACATCTGATTCCTTCTCTGGTTTGCTTCTCTTTACTGTTGGGTTTCTTTTATTCATGGTGGCATTTGTGAAAGATAGAGAGTTTCAAAGCTTCTTTGCTAAAGGATGCGTGTTGCTTCACCTTGCCATGGCCATATGGAGAGTTTATTTCGAGAGGAAGCTTGAGGATCTCGCCCAAGATTGGCCTCGACAGGTCGTTGGGGATGTTACATTGGCATTGTCATGGGTCTTCTTTCTTGTGTATTCATGGAGAGAAAAGTACGATTAACTCCAGGTTCAACTCTTCTTTCAGCTGCCTTTATTGTTTAAAATTGTCTATTATGACTCTGCTTCTTGATTATGACGAGGTTGATGGAAATTGATATTGTTTTCACTGGTTTTTGCTGAGAATTGGGGGTGGGAACTGGGAAGTGAGATGGAAATTGAAGATTGATTTGATTCGTTTCCTTCAAACAAATTGAGCTTGAATTTGGTTTCTGTTCTATCTGATGATGACACATTCATTTGTTCATGCTTGCTATCTTCTGTAAGAGTATGCATTTTGCCTTTCTCTATGATTAGAATCGAAGTTCAACTCCATGCCAAAATGGGGTTTTGGACCATGAATGTAACCCCTGGAGTTGTAACCGGGGCAAGGAACAACTCGTGATAGGCTTCTTGGCCAAATGACATAAATAAACTTATATCACATCAACATGAGAAAGTGATTTTGATATTGCGCAGCTTGGGCAATTCTAGGTAGAGTGGCTTTAAAGAGATTTTTGTGAAAAGTATGTGAGATCCCACATCGGTTGGAGAGAGGTCTTATAAGGGTGTAGAAACCTCTCTTTAGTAGATGCGTTTTAAAACCGTAAGGCTGACGACAATATGTAACGGGCCAAAGCGAACAATATTTATTGGTGGTCGGCTTGGGCTGTTACAAATGGTATTAGAGATAGACACTGGGCGGTATGTCAGCAAGGACGCTGGGCTCCAAGGGGGTGGATTGTGAGACCCCACATCGGTTGGAGAGGGGTCTTATAAGGGTATGGAAACCTCTCCCTAGCCGACGCGTTTTGAAATCATGAGGCTGACAACGATACGTAACGAACGAAAGCAGACAATATCTACTGGTGGTGGGTTTGAGCTGTTACAAAGCATGTTGAAAGGACTTGGGCTTGTTTACAAGTGATGATAAAGCATGTCATACGACACATTCAGATTGCTAGAGAAGCAGGGAATTGGGAGTATTGGAGCTATCAAGTGCAGAATCTTGGGTTGGGGACTTCGACTTGTTTGATGGTCGTGCTGATATCTTTGACTTCCTTCTCAGAGGGCTGAGTTTATATATCTTGAAGGACAGTAATAATAGTAAGAAGGCTTCATATCCTCAAAATGCCCAGATGATTTGATTTTCCCCATTTCGAATACTCTTCATCCCATCATATTTGCCTTGGCATGGTATTGGAACCTTTAGTCACTTCCCTTCATTTATTGTTGGGAAACGAACATCAGAATTCCCTTTTGGCATGGAGGAAAAGACTATGATGCTTCACTGCGAGTTCGACTAACTAGTTAAGGGACAAGTTGCGAAACTAGGTATCGTTGAAGTCATGAGATCAAATTATGGTAGCTATTTATGTAGTATACTAACAGTTCCGAGTTTTGGATGCCAAATGTTAAAGGCGTGGATGTCACATAACATCCATAGAACCACATGTGAGGTAGGCCAAACACTTGTTCATACCTGGGAAAAGTGAAGTAACTTTAATATGTTGTCCGCTTGGAGGCAGTGCTTTTATTTGAACTCTTTCTATGGCCTTGACTGACTGATGTGAGTACAAAGTTTCTTTCTGTTGAACTGATATATATTTGCCAAAATATTAGCGGAAGAGGGCAACGAAACATTTCTTATAAGGGTGTGGAAACCTCTCCCTAATAGATGAGTTTCAAAACCTTGAGGGGAAGCATGAAAGGGAAAGCCCAAAAAAGATAATATCTGATAGCGGTAAGATTGAGCTATTGCAAATGGTATCGGAGCCAAACACTGGACGGTATGTGAGCGAGGACATTGGGCCCCCAAGGGGAGTGAATAGTGAGATTCCGTACGGTTAGAGGGGGGAATGAAACATTGCTTATAAAGGTGTGGAAACCTCTCCCTAGTAGACGCATTCTAAAATCGTGAGCCTGACGGCGCTACGTAGCGGGCCGAAGTGGACAATATCTACTAGATGTAGGCTTGGGCTGTTACGATCAGTTAGAACTTTTTCTATTGTACTGACGTGAATCTTTTCTTGTTGGTTTTGGTACTTGTGTCGATGGGAAAAGAAGTAGAAAACTTTGTCTCATATTGAATGGTAAGGGTATATCAAAAACATTTTTCCACCTTTTCCTCGTGGATATAATGCATTAACTGATCGAGCTACATTATTAGAAGTAATTTTGAAGTTGTGTCTTATGGTATGTTTGAGAGTGATTTTGAAATTATTGAATTTAGTTTTATCATATTTAAAATCACTCTCAACTATATATTTAATCGTTACCATAAAACCAAACTATAAGGCTGTCTCACCATATGTTTTTTTCATTATAGCAATTATTTTTTAGTCCAACAACTGTGGAGTGAAGAAGATCGAACCAGAATGGTAATAGATTTTATATATCCACCAAGCTATGCTAGGATAAACCGTGTTGCAATTAATTACACAAGATGAAACTATTGCAATAACCTACCATTGGTAGAGTTTATTTGCAACATACTTCCACGTTGGACGTGCATGAATAGCTCAAATCAAAAAGTTCAAAGACATATGATAATATGGTCAACCTCAACACAACTTAAAGGTTAGACACGTTATGAACCAAAGTGGACAATAGCTGCTAGCAGTGGGTTTGAACTGTTACAAATGGTATCAGAACTTGACATTAAGTTAATGTGCCAGCGAGGACACTGGCCCCAAGGGGGTGGATTGTGAGATCACACATCAGTTGGAGAGGGGAACAAAACATTCCTTATGAGAGTAAAAACCTCTTCAGAACATATGCGCTTTGGCGAGATACGTAACAGGCCAAAACAGACAATATCTGTTAGTAGTGGGCTTGGGCTTGGACGGTTACAAATGGTATTTGAACTAGACATTGGGCAATGTGCCAGTGAGGACGTTGGCCCCAAGGGGGTGGATTGTGAGATCACACATCGGTTGGAGAAGGGAACGAAACATTCCTTATAAGAGTGAAACCCTCTTCGTAACACACGTTTTAAAATCGTGAGGCTGATAACAATAAGTAATGAGCCAAAACGGACAAGATCTGCTAACGGTGGGCTTGACTTGGGCTTGGACTTGGATGGTTACAAATAGTAAAACATTTCTACTCTTTAAAAGATTATAGATTCAAATCATCTCCGACATTCGTGAGGTAATATTCTTAGAGAAAATCAACCCATCGGTTCAGACGTTTCTTTAGAATATTTGTGGCATAATATTCGAAAGAAACGGATGATATTTGTTTTTACAATTCTCTCTAAAACTTCCCATTTAGAAACCCACATTTACATGAACATCCAACCCCTTATCCTTTTGGCCACATCTCATTTCCTTGATTATGCATAGAAAAGAATAAACCAAAATCAGAATAAATATCTGTCATGTCCCATGTTGGTTTCTCCCTATTAATGAATGAAAACTTTAGGGTCATAGTTAGGGATAAGGGGAGGGGATGAGAGTATCGATTCAAATGGACAGAGCAAATTAAAGGCAGCCCCAATTTGAGCCATTTTCTTTTATTCCTATGAGCTTTTGGAAAAGAAAAAAAAACCAAACCTCATAATAAGAATAAATACACACACAATGCTCCATGCAGAAACAGCAAAAGGGAACCCCATAACTTGCTATATATATATTTATACAACCAAACCCTTCAGCCATATCGACCATCGTCATGTTTGGGCTTCGATTTCATCGAAAACGTTCCTCCAATGCCATGTCGGTAAGTACTGCAGTCCTTCCCTTTCGTTTTCTCGAATGTCTTTAACTCTTACTGGAACTGTGAGATCCCATGTCGGTTGGTGAGGAGAACGATACATTCTTTATAAGGGTGTGGAAACGTCTTCCTAGTAGATGCGTTTTAGAAACCTTGAGGAGAAGCCCGAAAGGAAAAATCTAAAGAGAACAATATCTGCTAATGGTGTTTCGTCTTTCTCTTGCATTTTCTCTAATGTCTTTAACTTTTACTGAAACTGTGAGATCCCACGTCAGTTGATGAGTAGAACGTAACATTCTTTATAAGGGTGTGAAAACCTCTCCCTGGCAGATGGTTTCTAGAAACCTTGAGAGGAAGCCCGAAAGGGGAAGTTCGAAGAGGACAATATTTGCTAGCAGTGTACAGTCATTTCCTTCCGTTTTCTCTAATGTCTTTTAACTCTTACTGAAACTGTGAGATCTCACATGGGTTGACGAGGAGAGCAAAACATTCTTTATCAAGGTCTGGAAACCTCTCCTTAACAACGCATTTTAAAAACCTTGAGGGGAAGCCCGAAAAGGACAATATTTGCTAGCGGTGGACTTTGGCTGTTACTTAAACTTAAAAGCTTAAGTCGAGTTATCGTATATTTAATCCATTTAATGCTCGTATGCATCAGATTGTCGAGCTTCTAGTGCACATGGACTGCAATGGATGCGAGGATCGGGTTCGAAGAGCGATCTCTAAGATCGAAGGCAAGTACTACTATTTAATGAGCAAATTTTGTTTGTGAGCTAACTGAGAAAAGTTACACAACAGGAGTAGATAGCTTGGAAATAGACATGGACAAACAGAAGGTGACTGTAACTGGATATGTAGAAGAAAGAAAAGTACTAAAGAAGGTGAGAGGAACGGGGCGAAAAGCCGAGCTATGGCCGTTCCCTTACGACAGTGAATACTATCCATACGCATCGCAGTATTACGACGAATCGACGTATGCATCGACGTATAATTATTACAGGCATGGTTTTAATGAAGGCGTCCATGGATACTTCCCAGATCCTTTATATTCAACTGTTAGTGATAACACTGTTCATCTTTTTAGTGAAGATAATGTCCATGCTTATTGTAGTGTTATGTGATCCATTATTCTATATAATCCCTATGTGAGCTTCATAAACGAATGAATATGTGGAGCGTAGGATTTGAAATGTCTTGAGAATAGGCATTAACATACATATTTGTTGAACTATGCTCGTGTTGATAGATACTTACGTTATTCAGCAATGAAAACGAGTTAAATCTATAATGTCGGGTCTCGTCTCTCTTTATTTATTATTTTTATTTGAAGTTATAATATTGGATTTCTAAAGATTTTGAGGCAGCGCTACATCATATTCGTATAATGATGTGACGTTAGAATATATATTTATTTATTGAGTGAAAATAAGAATAAAATGTGTTATAATTCAAAGAATTACGCTCGTTCATAAAATTGAAAAAATTTACTCATTCCAAATGGTTATATACTTGTAATAACTTACTCTCGAATTTGGAACCGTTAAAAGTGTAATAATACTAAAAATTGACAATTTCATAATATTAAAATATCTTAACGATAGAATGATGTAGGCAAGAGAAAGCAAAATGGATCCGTAACCTCGAGAAAAGGGATTGACTCTGAGGACTGGGCATGAGGTCCAAGTCCCAAATCCGTCGGTTAATGGTGGACTGCTTGAGCTGTTATTGCGACGAGAGCAGATCGCCACGTGCTGGCCCATGGACGGACTGGGAATGTGTGAGGAAGAACAAAATCCCGATAATACTCACTTAAAGTTATCACCTCAAACTTATTGTCAATACGAGTGTAGTAGATCAGTAATTAAAACGTCCAATTTTTTTTTCTTTTATAGTCGAACGTTCAAATACCCACAACAAACTAAAGAAACCTAAATTAACACAAAATTAGCCATCTAAATAGAAACGAAAAAAAAATGAACGATGATAAGATATGGAATCCTATAAGAATATATTCATATAATAATTTAAAAAATCATAGCATGGGGAATAAACATATGATTGATGTGTGTGTGAGAAGAATATATGATCTAATAATATATCTTCATCGTCACATCAAAACCTTCATCTTAATTAAGTGATGTATAAAAGCATATGCTTAAAATAAAAATAAAATTTTGTCCCTTAAAAATATTTATAAATTATATATTATAGTTTTATTTCCCCCTAATTTTAGTAACAGTCCAAGTGCATCATTAATAGATATTGCTTTTCGTAAATATTTCAAAACACATTTCCACATTATTACAAGGAATGTTTCGTCCATCTCTCCAACCAATATGAGATCTCACAATCCATCCCCTTAAGTAACGTCTCCCTAAATTGATAACATCTCCTTAATTGAGAGGTTTTACAACCTTGAAGGGAAGCCCGAAGAGAAAGCATAAAGAAGACAATATCTGCTAGTAGTGGACTTAGGTCGTTACATGTTTAGTCCCTTAAAAATAAAAATAAAAGAATGAAAATCGACATAAATTGGGAATATGTCCAAAATTTGGTTGAAGAACAAGCAAATAAACAAGAATATGGTTGGCAAGGTGATGTAAGTGGTAAAAATTGAACTTAAAGAGGCAAAAAGCATCAAAACCCACGTTGAAATTGTCAGCCAATTTGTGAGCAAAATGAAACCAAAGGAAAAAGAACATTATTGCAATTTGGTCCCTTAATTACATATCTCTCTCTCTTATATTATTTATATGCTCCTTTTCAAGAATCACATGCTCTTATAATATTTCAAACTAATCGTAGAATAAAGTTATTGAATTCATGTTCTCGTAAAAAGCCTTAAAAATTTATGTAATAGGTCTCGATTTTAAATTTTGTGTTGGATAAATATTTGAATTTTTAATTTCAAATTTATTTTGTATTAATAAGTCATCATATAGGCCAAGCATCGGAGCTTTAAAATGGTGAGGTTTAACGGACTAAAATAGGTCGCAGTTGGTGGCTATGGTAGGTATGAGGATTGAGGATAGCGAACTCCTCTATCGTCTTACATAGATCCATCTTATATCGTTACAAAATTCAAAATGATCTAGTTAAAAAAAAAAAAATAATAATAATAATATATATATATGTTCATATAACCGGATAACTAAATAACTACTAAACCTAAATAAAAAAGGTTAAAATTAGTTTTTAAATAATTAAAAAATAACTAGTTAACGTATTTGGAGGGGAAGGTCCTATTTCTACTCCTTTTTTTACTCTCTGTAATTTCCATTTCCATTTTACCCATTTTTTCCCAAAAGAAAAATAATAATAATTAAACTCAAATTGCAGTTTTCCGTAAAAAAAAAAAAAAAAAAATCGCCATAATTAATTTCCACCGCAGCCACCGCTGATGTCATCCTCTCCCGCCGACAACGGCCGCCCGGCGGCCCAAGAAATAACCACTGCAGAAGAAGCCGCTGCCCAAGAGCCAACCCCTGCAGTTTCCGCCGAAGAAACTAACCCTCCCGCCGCCAAACCACCCGCCGCCCGACATAACAGGAGAACGAGCGGCAGCGGCCTGGTGGTGAGATTCGACATCTCACAAACGGCATCCTTAACCAGCATCGCTCAATCCGCCATCGAATCACTAAAACTCATCCTCCCAAATATCTCCTCGGCTCTCTCCGCCGCTCCTAACCCCGCCCTCGCCCTCCTCCACGACACGGAAGTTACCGCCCAAATCATCGCCCTTCTCCGCAGCTCCACCTCCGGCGCCGGTGACGACAACCTCTGCCGTTGGCTCTACGACACTTTCCAATCCAACAACCCTGACCTCAAACTCGTCGTCCTCCGCTTCCTCCCTATCCTCCTCGGCGCCTACCTCTCCCGCGTCGTCTCCCGCCGCAAATCCCTCGCCGGATTCGAAGCCGTCCTCCTCTCCCTCTACGCTCACGAAACCAACCGCCGTGCTAGCCAGCCCCTCACCGTCAACATCCCTGACCTAGCCCACCCTAGCATTTACCACGAAACGAAATCCCCTCTGAAATACAACGCCACCGCTCTCAATCTCGCCGTCATCTCCCCATCATTGGAGCCCCACGGCATGGTCCGCTCCACTAAAAGGGCCCGAATCGTCGGCGTCGCCCTCGAACTCTACTACACGAAGATCGAGAAGATTCCGGAGTCTTCGAAGATCGATTTCTGCGAGTTTTGCCGATTGTGGGCCGGCGGCGACGATGAATCCGGAGGAGCTAAAAAAGAGGAGAGGGAGGAGGAAGAGGAGGAGGAGGAGGAGTACATCGGGATTATTCCATTGCCATGGGAGATTCTTCAGCCGATACTAAGAGTGTTAGGGCACTGTCTTCTAGGGTCGAATTTGATTACAAAGAGCAAGAAGAATGAAACAAGGCCATTGTTCAATGCGGCCATTGCTGCAATTCGGAGCTTGTATGTGAGATCTATGCACGATATTAATCCGAAAGCCATTTTAGCGACCGGGAGCTTGATGAGGTTGGGGAATATGGCCATGGAATCCGGCGATGAGATCGATTACACTGAGATTCCTGCTCAAACCGTCATCAACCTCTAGCAATTTTATTAGGGCTTTCAATCCTTTTTTTTTTTTCCCCCTCTTTTTCTGTTAATTAGAGTTTATATATAATTGAGAGAAAATTGTTGTCTTGTTCTCTCTATACCCTACCGGACTCGGCTTTCGGATGCTTTCTTCTCACTCACCTGCCGAGATTGATTAAAGACGGTCTTCTTCGCATCGCAAATAAGTACGGTTCATTTTCCGACGTACTTAATTTTTAAGTTCGTATGATGTGTCACGGGGAGAGAATGCTTATTGTAACTGAGCTTGTATAAAGCCGCTTCTCGCATATTTTCAATGTACGTCTCATTTGAATGTGATATCGATTCATTTATGTAATAAAAATAAACCACAATTTTATAAGGGTGTGGAAACCTTTTTCTAACGTTTCGTTTTAAAGGGGAAGTCCGAAAGGGAAAGCACAAAAAATACAATATTTACTAGCGGTGGATTTGGGGGGCCGTTACAAATGGTATCAGAGTCAGACACTAGACAATGTGTTAGCCTTCTCACTATTCTCCAAACGGGAGTAGACACGAGGATGTGTACCAACAAGGACATTGGCCCATAAGGGGGTGGATTTGGTGGGGGCCCACATCAATTGAAGAAAGGAATGAGTGCCAGCAAGGGTCTGAGGGGGTGGATTATGATCTCTCACACTGAAGGGGTGACTTATGATGTCTCACATTGGTTGTGGAGGAGAACAAACCACCCTTTATAAGGGTATAAAAACCTTCTTTTAGCAGAGCTCGAAAGGGACAGCCCAAAGAGGACAATATCTGCTAGCGGTGAATCTGGGCCGTTACATGGCTCGAAAGGGAAAGCCCAAAGAGGACAATATCTGCTAGCGGTGGATCTGGGCCGTTACATGTATTGTCGTCTACTCCGAAATCATGTATAGGTCTGTTAGACAATAGAGATGTGACTAGTTGTCAACTATTTCCCTGATTATTATTCGCAAAATTGTTTTTTTCTTGAAAAATTTTAAATGAGAGAAAAAACATGCTCGTTTAATTATATTTTAAGTTCGTAATAGAAATGCTACTAGTTACAAATGGTTTAATTTTAGTATATGTATTTTTAAATTTTTACTTTAGTTCTCGTAATACTAATAAATCTTAAATTAAATTTTTTTTTTTTTCTTTTTTTTTGTAAATAATAATAATAGTTTTCATACAAAAATATATTTATTAAATTATATCGGTTAAAGTTATTTTTATCCAATTTAATTAAATAATAGTTTATTGAATTTATCGCGGGAAAACTCATTCATAATAATATTTAAAAAAAAAAACAAAATTTGACTATAAATGTAAATACTAACAAAATTGGGGGTAAATTTGTAATTTGATAAAAGCGAAATGAATTTAGGCGTATTTATTTTTATTATTTCTTTCTCCTGGGATCTTTGCGTCTGCGTACAATGGCTCCAAGGAAGAAGCAGCAGCAGCCTAAGCAGAAGCAAAACAACCGAAAATCCAATCCAACTTCCTCCACCCCCGATTCCCGTTCTTCCACGTCCGGTGCGAAGCTTCATATCTCCGCCGAAAACGAGACTCGTCTCCGTCGTCTCCTACTGAGCTCCGGCCGCTCCACTCCATCGGTCACTCACGCTGATGATTCGCTCTCAAAGGTCCAGAAGGTCAAGAAGCTTCAATCTGTTTACGAGAAGCTCTCATGCGAAGGTTTTACCAATGATCAGATTGAGCTGGCACTCTCCACTATCGGGGTAACTTGTTCTTCAATGTGTTAATTTTGCCGAGCAACATTTTAGTGTTTCCTTCAGCTCTTTCGTTCTATATGTTGTAGTAGTTATGGTTGCTTTGGTTTTTGAGACGGTTTTTCAATCTGGTTAATTTGGTTCCTGATTAAAAAAAACACTACGTGGGTAAGAAAATGGAAGAGTGCAGAATTAAGGAAGTGTTGATGGATCATGTTTACCCGTCGGTTCTTTTGTTTAACGAATTGTAGAATTCGAATGAAATGGAATTGTGTTTTATTTATTGGCATTTTGGCAAAAGCTCTTGTGTTTTCTTTAATAATCTTTGTGGAGTTGGGACTTGTACCATCTCTCATACAATTGCATGTTCTTTATTGAATTTTCATTTTTCTGCATTTTTAACTCATAGTTTAAGATATTCATGAATCAGTTTATCAAACACAGTACAATATTTTGGAACGTAATTAGATTCTTTCAATGCGAGACACATTTACGATCGTTCTCCTATTCGTTTTATTTAATAGGCTGAAAGCCGAATGTTAATCATGTGCTTAGGTTACGCAGGTAGAAGATTTATGGAGAAAAAATAACATAAACTTAAAATGTAGATATTCCAGGGACTTCTCTCACTGGCGTAAAATTGAAAATTACTTTGTATTACAACTTCAAATGACACGACCGTATAAATAGTAAATGGAAAACTTTACGATAAAATAAACGGCATGGTTACCTTAACAATTGAAACTCTAGCGTTAATGATGTTTTACACAGAGGAACAACATCACCATTTTTGGTACCAAGCAAATATATCAATAGATGGGAAGCCTAGGGGGAATGTCCAAGCCCAATGGGTCATTCGCTATTCTCCTTTCTTTTTGACATTGGTGCTAACTGTCTATGTTGCTTTTTGGAGAAAGTTACCCTCACAGGTCTTATTTTGAAGGCTTCGTGGTTGGTATGGACAATGTTCATATCTCTCAAATCTTAGCTTGAGTTTGCTGATGAAATCTTGTTTCTTCTTCCTTAGAGGCCGATAAAATTAGAACCCTTTCCTTTATTGTCAAGGCCTTTTAGTCTGCTTTAGGACTGGAAATTAAGTCTAAATCTCTTCTGTAACTTCTATTTAACATCTTTACTTCCCAATTGCAAAGTTTCTACGTGACACCTTTGACTAAAATAAATTTTATGTGCTGCCGGTTTTCTGAAATTGTCTTGTCTTACTATTCATTTTCTATTTTCAGTTTTTGTTTGACATCTATGGCCTATTTGTAACTGGTTTGACCATCTAGACATTGATTGTAGCTCTCCGTTCCTGAATCTTTATAGTTCCTCAGATGATACTTCGACCATACATGTCTTCTACAAATATCCCAATTTTTTTTTTTTTTTTGTCGTGAGTAGGATGGTGCTACATTTGAGGCTGCTCTTGATTGGTTATGCTTGAACTTGCCAAGTAGTGAGCTTCCACTGAAATTTTCAAGTGGAACTTCTCTGCATGCACATGCAGGTACATTATGATTTGGATATTCGTTTCACAGAATGGTGGCTGTATACATTTCAAGTTTATCGACTTACAGTTAATGCTAACGATTTTGGACGTTTTATGCTACTGCCCTATAATACTTTCCAGGTGGTTCTGTTCGTATTCTACAGACTGCACAAAAAGACTGCCCTCCTGTGGGAGTCCAATCTTCTAAATATAAAGACGGAGACAAAGATATTCCTGTTATATTGAATAGGCGTAAAGATGATGATAAGCTAGATTTGTTCCAATCATCCCAAGCTGAATGGATCAAACAGTATGTGGAACAGCAAGAAGAGGTATAGAAAAAAGTTTGATTAATTCTACATCGATTGTTTTCAGCTCAAATTTAATTATCCAATGATGTAGTTAATAGCCAATAAATATTCCTGCTGATTTCTCAGTCACCTTTTTCTCCATTGGTTTGTAGTTTGTTTGCTCATTATATATTGTTGGGAAATTTAGTGGCCTTTATATGCTTGGAATGAGTAATGTCTCAAGCTGTAAAATTTTAATGTCTTTGAGATTTATGGAAAGGGTTGGATCAAATCTGGTTGCAATCTTGCTCAGTTTGGAAAGGGATACAAAAAATTGGGTGAGACTGAAGTTCTTCTAGAAGTAGAATTTAGAGGTTAGAAGCAACGGTTTTGATATTGTGTTGTTCTGCTTGTTTCACATTAGAAGGTTCTTGGTGGTGATTTTGAAGTTACTGCTCTCACATCAAATGTTTGGTTCAGGATTGCTTTTATGAGTAGTGGAGTTCAAGTCTTGCTGCGAAGTTTATTTATTTGGTGGTTCAGTTTTGGATATCCAAAGTTCTTTTGTGGCTGCATTTCTAAGGTTCTTTGGTTGGTCTTTTTGTAAGCTTTAGGATTATTGGGTTGGGATGTATTGATCCTTGGGTGCTTTCCTGCTTTATTTGGTTTTTGACTTAGAAATTTCCTTGTTGTCTAGTTGTAAGTATAGTTCTTTGTAATTTTTTTTTTCATTTTATCAAAATAAAAAAAATGGTGGGTAGACTTGTTTATAACTATTCGTAGTTTTTATTTTTTACTTTTTAAAGAAGAAATGGTAATTTTCATCAATTGAAAGTGAAAAGTACAAAAGCAGATTTACATGGAAGCTTTGCAATTGCTCAGTAAAGTAGAAGAAGCTTAGTTACAAAAGATTTAGCTTTAAGGACCCAGATGGAGGGATTTTGAACCCCCTTTTTGGTCGAGAAAGGACTCCTCATCTTCCTACCTTCTTTTCTCATTTTACTCTATGAATTGCTAATCTTATAAATTTTTTTTTCTGTTTCTCCTTGAAATTTGGAGGCAACTTTGATATAGTCCTCTCTTCATAGCGGATATTCTACTTTTTGACATCTTTGTCATTTTTTTTCATTTACGTTGTTGTCAGGCAAATAATAAGATGATTAAGAACATTTATGTTATTTATCATTTTCTATTATGAAATTATTATCTTTTCGAAAAGCAATAACATGACATTATCAGTTCTGTATTTTTGTAGGATGACTATGGAACCTGGGAAGATGACCTGGATGATGAAGTTTCTTCTAAGGTGGTACTTTCTTTTCCTTTTTGTGAGAAAGGGTGACGATATTTGTGCTATCTTTTGAGTTCTCTGGGTGTGAGAAATAATAGAATCTTTAGGGCTAGGAGAGATCTTCTAAGGTTTCATCTTGGTGTTCTCTATCAAAACTGTTTGCGGGATTCTCTTTGGAGGATATTTGTTTATGCTGGGATGCTTTCTTATATTCATCATAGCCACTTGTGTTTCTTTGGATTTTTGTATTATGTTCCCATTTCTTTTTGCTTCTTATTTCACTTCCTTGTGGAGTTTGTTTTCATCCATAAAAAGTTGGTCTCATGTAAAAAAAAAAAAAAAAAAAAAAAAAAAAAAAAAAAAAAAAAAAAAAAAAA
>NW_019272024.1:1933735-1952910 GCF_002738345.1 Cucurbita maxima | reverse complement strand
AAAAAAAAAAAAAAAAAAAAAAAAAAAAAAAAAAAAAAAAAAAAAAAAAAAAAAAAAAAAAAAAAAAAAGAAGAAGAAAAGAATCAGACTCATATATCTCTAAAAAGATTTAATTGTACAGTTGCAAGGAGATCTGAGAGTCTAACCCATTTCTCTATTTCATCTTCAAATAAATTTCTTCTATTGAGATTACAACTACTATAATGGGTGTTCCAAGATCCTTGTATGGATATATCTTTGTGGAGTGATAATGATAAAGGCGGGGGACTTCACTGCCAATGGTTATTAGACATAGCAGGCAGTGAGGGAGGCCTGCATAATGGGCTATAAACTCTGTGGTAAAATATGCCCTTGATAATTGCGTTGTTGTGCCAAGGCTGTGAAGGCTCGCAGCCCCAATACCTGACTTTGAGGTATGGATTGTCAAAGGCACATTAGTATGATATATTTCTACTCTTCGAATTGGAGTTTGAAACCAAACTTCTCCTCAGGAGGATAGATGAACTGATTTAGGTGAGATTCAATGTAGACCGACTTACTCGTAGGACCTAGATAGTTTGGGAGGATGACCTTGGCTCCTCTCTTCTAAAAAATCTACACATCCCTTATCAAACATAGTTTTAGGTTCGGCCACAATGGAAAAATAAAATGAAGCACCTAAAGGCCATTTGAAAGTTTCATCTTTACCCATTGCGCTTCTTTCTATAAATATTTTCCGGAAGCTTTGTGAAAGGGGATTGCTTTAGCCTCTTCTCTGGGATGCTTTAATCTTATTGAAATATAAATTATTTTGTATCCACATATTTTCTTCTTATTCTTGGATTAGAATAATCAATTTAATGCTTCTTCTTCACCTTTTTTGTTTTGTTAATTTAATAAATAACACTATTGTTTAATTAATTAAGATAGGCTTCTCGAGCAAGGTCTTATGATGTTATTGCGGAAGAGTATTATGCTGCACGGTTGGAAGCTGCAAAAGCAAAGGAAGAAGGGGACAAGAAAAGACAAGAGATAGCTGGCAACACCATTCGCAAGCTTAAACAGGAGTTGTTTGCTCAAGGTAATATTTGATTTTCCCCTTGATTTATGTCCTCCATTTTTTCCCATCTTAATGAAAGTTTTGCTACATAAAAAAATAAAAATGTTCTACTTATATGTATGCGTAAATGTTTGATATGCATTCCATCTTTTATCATTCCGCCGATTTTTGAAGCAGGGTTATCAGATGATATGCTGGCTTCTGAATTTGAGTTTGGAAGGGCGTTGGACAATGCATCAAAGGATGCACCCATGCAGGACCAAAATTTTGGGGTCAATCAAACAGACGATGTTGGTAGTAGTTTGGATTTATCAGCGCAGAGAAATGAATCTTTTGATATAGATGGGAAGGATCGGTCAACTTCCAAGGAGCTATCTGTAGATCTTATGTCTTCACAGGAAAAAGAATCAACTGTTGATGTGGATGGGAGGGATTGTTCAACCCCCAAGGAGATATCCGTAGGTCTTATTTCTTCACAAGGGAAGAATGACTGTGAAGAGCTTGAAGATGTGGAGATTGGTAACTTTTTTGTGGAAGATGTCGAGACAAATTCAGATGTAGCACAGGAATTACTGGAACTAAAGAAGAAAGAAAAATTGAGAGAACTTTCCAGCGGGAAGAATTTGGAGAAATTAGATGGCATATGGAAGAAGGTAATATATATGATGCCTCGAGTTTCATACAGTCTTTTTGCTTTCTTCTATACATGAACATTAAACTTCTTTGTTTCTTAGTCTGTAAGAAAAAAAAAGTAATATATATATATATATATATATATATATATATATATATATATATTTAAAAGTTCATGCCTGTCCCAAGGCCCAGATTTTAGAGATATCAACGATTTTCCTTATTAAGCTCATCCAAAGGTTTGAACATGTGACCTCTAGGTGTGTTACTTAGAGACTGTATGCCATAATCTACTGTTGCACCTTGGGGCTAAAAAAGTAAATAAGATTTTGGAACCGTGTGCTTTCAGTTTTATGTTGGATTATTTGGTTGGAAACAAATAAGAGAATCATTGGAGATAAGTGTAGATGTTTGAAGTAGAGTCAATTTATTTATTCTATTTCTCATGATCGACTGGGTGTTTCTATTACCTTGAGGCTGTCTCGTGGAATTAGGCAAAGTAAGATTCTCTCCCATTATCTTCCTTTTAGTTCAGGTGGCTTAGAAAACTAATCTCAGGGAGCTGGGTCTTGTTCTACACCATCACTTCACTTTGGAAGTTTAGGAATCTATCAATTAATCATTCATTTTTTTGTGTGTGGCTAGGAGTAAAATGCTTCAAAAGCGTAAGAAGATGCTGAGAGGTTCTCTTGAAAAAGAGTCAAAACATGGATTTTGTTTTTTTTCCGAAAAGAGAACTGTTATTGAAGATTGAAACTGGACAGTCACAAGAAGTTCAAAGAAAACTAGCTCCTCCCCGGATTTGGGGGCTTTTATCTCCCTCTTTAGGTTGTTTTGCTGATGCTTTTTGCACTCCCAATGGGAGTTCATGTCTTTAAACATTTTCTTTTCCTTTTCATTAACCAATAAAATGTTTGTATCCAGCTAAAAAAAAGGAAAAGATGAAAATTACAAGAATGCCCTCAATTAGTAAGACAAATCCAATTTGTGGATTACCTATAAAAATGTGAAAAACTATTGAAGTTTGGATTTGATTTCTATTTGGTCTCTAAAAATTTCAAAAGTAGCAATTTGGTTCCTGAGGTTCAAAAAACGGTTCTAATTGGTCCCTAGTTATGTTCATCAATAGAAAAATGATTTGACATTGTTGAGGTTTTAAATTTTCAGGTTCTTGATGTTCAATTATTAATATTATGTAAATGTTGGTTTCTCATTTTAATTTCATAATTTTATGAAGACTTCAAGTTTTTTATTCTCTAGTTATTTACATTCTGCAAATAAATTCTGTAGACTTGTTTCATTTGATAGATACACATTTTTGTTTCCTGTGGAACACATTCATTTTTTTCTAGTGATATTGTATTCTTGCTTTCGTTTTCCATGAAAGTGTGGTTTCTCGTAATAAAAATGATTGAAATGAATACAGGGGGACCCACTAAAGATTCCCAAGGCTGTTCTTCATCAATTATGTCAAAAAGCAGGGTGGGATGCACCAAAATTTAACAAAATCCACAGGAAGGAAAATGTTTTTTTCTATGCTGTCAACATATTGCGTAAAGCAAGTGGGAGAGGTAAAAACCGAAAAGCTGGAGGTCTTATCACACTTCAGCTTCCCGATGCTGATGAAATTTTTGATTCTGCGGAGGTACTTCCCTCCTTTCACAACTTTTACGTTAGAATACATTGTTGTGCTTAGCCATGGTGAAAATTAGAATTGGGAATTAAATCATCGATGCACCAGTTGTGCTCTTTATTTAGGTAGGAAGCAGTTTAATTAAAGTAGAATATAAAAGAAAGAAGGGGAGACGAGATGATCATTCATTGCTTAAGACCTCAGGGGTGTATAAAGCTACATAGATCACTAGAGACAAAACTTTTTTCTTATCATTGAAATGGGACTATTCTCAATGGCTAAGAACATCATATCAGGCACTATTATTAGCTCCACTGAACTAAATTCTTCAAGGAGAAACGTTTTCTGGAACAGACTATTTGGATAAAAAACTCACCAACAAGAAGGGCATTATGGATGAAATCTCTTAATTATGGTCTTTTAAGTTTTTTATTCTAGTGGGGGTGAAGAACAATAAGGTTGGACAACATTCTTCAACTTCATCGAAAGCTACCCCAGCCGCCCACCAAAAAAATCTGACCATCAACCAAATTCAAGACCTCAGAATAGAAGGTAAGACCACTGACATCTTCTCCGGCCCATACAACCATTGCTTGCCACTGAAAAATTGCCACAAATATCATAAAATACAAAGAATACCTCTCGATCCTAAACAAAAAGGGTAAGACATTCAACACTGAGCTTCCACCCTCTCCTATTCATATTGTATGGGATACAATGTTTGTTCATGTTATGGCTGGTTTCCATGGCACTGGAGCAACACATAAATGAATATGCACCACCAAAGATACCGAGGTTATTAAAGATGTTTCAGGAGGCATTCTTGGACCGTACCCTTGGTCAAACCACCATGGCACATCACCAAAAGGGACTTCTCAAGTACAGTATGAATCGATAGTCTCGGATTTACTTTAAGACTATGGCCATACCCAAAGCCCTAAAAGGGTAAATACTACTCCCATCCACCATGGATCGCCTCCAACTTTCCAGGCCCACTCCTACAAAAATAGCTCAACCCCCCCGGTCAAACCGATCTCCCACACCCTCCCCATTGGTCATGCCTCATGGACCAGCAACTTCCCCTTTCGTCAAACCTACCCCCACACATAAAAGGCCACCTCCTCCACTAAACCAAAGGCCTCCACACCTCACCCCACTTTTTACCAACCTCCAAAGTCCCATCTACTACACTACTTCTTATCCTCAATCCACAGGTTGTGACTGCATCACCAGAAAAAACACGACATCATTATAAAGAACCAGAAAACCTTCCTCATCGCAGGAAAAAAGTTCTCCACTGTCAATCCTCACCAGGAACCTTATGATGAATATGTATCTAGTCCTTTTATCCCTCTGCACACCCCCCCTCCCCCTCCCCCAAATTCCCCTACTGCAGGTATGTCAAATCTCTCTCTTGTCGCTAGAGATTATCCTCGTGAATACAGAGCTTGACCATCTTTTTCAGGAAAAGCAGTATGAAACAAAGACAGAAGAGGTCACCTCGATATTGGAAAAACTTAATGCAACAATGGCCATCCAAATCTTGGCGCCATGGCTAAAAGAATACCACATGTGCATTATGGCTATTCCATTTGGGAAAAAGAAGCCCACTACAGTCAAGAAACAAAGTAAACTGACTAGAGATTGTTGGCTTCCTTTCTTTCAAACATCAATTACAAGAAATCCAACAAGTAACAATTGGGTGACCAATACCTTTTATTGTTATTATCTCTTGAAATATTAAAGGCTTGGGAGACAAGCAAAAGAGAGCCCTCATCAAAACCTTCCTTCTCAAGTACAATCCCACTATTGTCGTTCTTCTAGAAACAAAATTGAATTCTATTGATTGTTGGATGGTAGAATTCCTTTGGAGTGCTAGACATATGGGTTGGGCATCTTTGGACGCTTCAGGAACATCTGGAGGGATCTTAATTATGAGTTGGACATCTTTGGGTGATTTCATTCTCTCGGTGGGCACATGAAAAATCTAGTGGAAAAGTCAGCATGACACACTTTAATAATTTCACAAGAGAAATTGAACTCATTGACCTTCCCCTCAACAATAGTCTCTACACGTGGTCAAACAACAGATCTCCACTCACCTTGACACTCATTGACAAATTTTTTGGCTATAGAAGGCCTACTTATAAAATTTAGTAACGCTTGTGTTCGAAGACTAAATAGGCCTTTGATCACTATCCCATTGCACTTTCCATGGGATGCTATGAATGGGGTCCCTTGCCCTTCCGTTTCGAGAATATGTGGTGAACCTCTCTAAATTTTTGCCAATGGTGGAATACTAGTGGACGAACACGCCCCTCTGGGGATGGTCGAGGCATGGTTCCATCAACAAACTTAAAAGACTAAAAGAAGTCCTAAAGAATTGGAAGGAGGTTTCCTTTTGTATGGGACCTCATATGCTATTTTTTCTGGACATTATTTATTCTTGATGTGTTTTCTTTTACATACTAGAAAAGAAAAGATATGTACGCATTTGTTATTGTCTTATCCTCAATTTCCAAAGCATTTGCAGGTCACATAACGCTTAGTTTGTTATTCTCCTATAGCTCTGCTTCTTTATTCTGATCTCCTTCACATCTTGTATAAGTTTGTGACTTTTTTTTTTTTATCTGATTACTAGTTCGTTTGTAACAAATTTTCTCGCAGGATGCCCAGAATAAGGTGGCAGCTTTTTCTCTTTATCACTTGTTTCCTGATGTTCCTGTTCATCTTGCACTTATTGAACCTTATGCCACTCTTGTTATGCAGTGGAAGGCAGGTAATGATTTCACCTTTTGATCAACTAAGTGACTCGGCTTTTCATTCCATTTGCTGATGCAATAGAGGAAAATATATAGAATATTAAAGCCTGCTATAGCACCTAGGAAATGGAGGTTTATATCATTAAAAAAAATTGAGTGCGCTTTTTAATATTGTATGACTAGTCATAAATTGTGTTGGCAGTATATATTTTTTAAAATTTTAATGAGAAACCAACTTTCGTTTACAGGTTCGGCCAAAAGTCTGGATTATAGAAAACATTTCTCCAATGTATATGACATTCCATACTTATGGTACATGTAGCAATACTAGTAAAATTGTCGATATAACTAATACAAATGATTTCTTATAATATGATCAAATAAATATTGAAGGTTCATCTAGTATTTCAAATATGGGTACATTAGACTTTTGGTCCTCCAAGTTGGATTTTTGTCAAATTAGTCCCTAGGCTTTGAAATCGAATAATCAAGTCACCAACATTTAGGAAATACTAAATTTCAGCCCCTCATTTAACATAAGTAGTTAATTATTAAAGGAAGTGATGGCGTGACATTTTAAAAAATATCTCCTCTATACCAATTAGTTTTGAGGTGGAATCCCATGTTTATCAAATATGGTATCTGTAACGACCCAAGCCCACCACTAGCAGATATTATCCTCTTTGGGTTTTCCCTTTCGGGCTTCCCCTCAAGGCTTTAAAACACGTCTGTTAGGGAAGGTTTCCACACCCTTATAAAGGGTGTCTCATTCTCCTCCCCAACCAATGTAAGACTCTCACATTCCACCCCCTTTCGGGCACAGCGTCCTCGCTGGCACTTGTTCCTTTCTCCAATCGATGTGGGACCCCCACCAAATCCACCTCCCTTCGGGGAAGAGCCTCCTCGCTGGCACATGGTTTGGTGTCTGGCTCTGATACCATTTGTAACGACCCAAACCCATTGCTAGCATATATGGTCCTCTTTGGGCTTCCCCTCAAGGCTTTAAAACGCGTTTGCTAGGGGAAGGTTTCCACACCCTTATAAAGGGTGTTCTGTTCTCCTCCCCAACCAATGTGGGACTCTCACATGGTATCAGAGTAGGATCCTATGCATCTTATCAAGATTGTGACGTCTCTTCATCTTTTCAATGTGGGATTCTCAACAAATAATAATAATAGTAATAATAATAATAATCATTACTATAGTTACATAAAAAAAGAAACCCATGTTCTTCCTTTTTTTTCTTTCTCCTCCATCTTCTTTTCTCTCCTCTTCCCTTCTCCTTGTCCTTCTTCTTCCCCTCTCTTCCATTTCTCCTCCTTAGGTCTGAGAGTACCAAAAAAAAAAAAAAAAAGCAGGAATGATGGTCGCTGTCATCTCCAACTCCTCCTTCGATTTTGAATCCTTACAGATTTAAATATGAAAAAAAAAAAGGAAAAAGAAAAAAGAAAAGAAAAGAAAAAAGTGAAAGCTGAGGAACATCCTTGCTGTTCACTTTGTTTTTTGTATATCTTTTCTTAGATTCAGATTTGATGAGGAGGGGAAGGCGAAGAAGATGAGGATGAGGAGGAGAAGAAGATGACAACAGCGATGGTGACTGTGGTGGGATGATGACGGTGGCCCGACGGGGGAAAGGTGAAGGGGAGGGGAAGGGGCAAGGGTGGGGGAGAGGAGAGAGATTTTTAATTTTTGATTTAACTTTATTATATTTTAAGTATAATTATAGTCATAATTATTTTTATTTTAAAAATGCTTCGTTAGCGAACCATTGACTATTTAACAAATTTTGTTAATAGAGGTACCAAAATTGAGTATTTTTTAAGGTTGGGGACTTGATTGTTTAGTTTTAGAACTTAAAGATTAAATCAACACAAATCTTAAACCTTGGAGACCAAAAGTGTAGTTTACCCTTCCAATATTTAGTCTCGTAATCATAAACATCTATCTGATTTGTTAAACTAGAAGCCCAGAACAACAAAATATGTGTGTGTATATGTCCCTCATCACTAGATCTTTTCAATCTTAGCCAGTGATTTTTCATATAAACTTAGATGTTTATGATATTGAGGACAAGTATGCTTAGAATTTGTAACCTTGCAGGTGAATCAACTAGCAAAGTTGATGACAATGAGAAGGATCGAAGGGCTAGTTTTGTTGATTCTTTGCTTGATGCGTCCAGTTCTGATTCTGCTTCTAAAACTTTTGTTGGGAAGATTGAACAGCTCCATATTGAGGATGACAAGAAACCGACTGTTTCTGATCTTGACTCACATTCATTTGTGGAAAGTAAGTAGTTTAAACATGTAAGAAGAGAATACAAGATTTTTCGTTGGAATTTTATACTATTTTAGTTAGCTATATTAAAAACATGTTGATGAAAATGTAAAAGATGCAATAGTTAGTCAATATGGTGTCGTTAGAGCTAGAATATTTTCAGGTTATATGAGAGAAATCTAGATCAAACCCACATTAGCAAGTATCAGGAGATTGAGCTAATCTATAGTTATAAAAACTCTGGGAAAGAAATTTGGGTATTTTACGTTCATAGTCTATAGAATCAACCTTCACAAAGAGAGAGGGTGGCCAACCAAAATTGCTGCAAGGATCACTTTCACATTAGCATGAATGGGGTCTGCTAGCCAAAAGGTGCTAAAAGATCATACTCCAAAATCTGCTTGCTGACTCACAATAGACGAAAAGAGGCTTCTCTGATTTATCGTCTTTCATACACATGATACAACAGTTTGTAGATATAGCAGCATTCAAGCTCATATGTGACAATGCGTGTCAAGCTCAACCTCTATGTTACAACAGTGACAGAAAACTGTTGGTTGATACCAAATAAAATTCCTCCGGTGTAGTGATGGCTTCAGGGAGAATAAAGTAGTCCCTTCTTATAGATGATGGATTGAAGTTTGTGACCTTTCCCCTCACCTCTGGGCCAGTGAGGTTCTCTCCTTCACTGGGGACCTGTGTGGTGGTCTGGAAGAAATAGCTAAGAAACTAGGATAATGCAGTAATAGGCATCAGTTCCTGGCTCAAGCAGCCAAAAAAAAAAAAAAAAAAAAGTAGTGTCGTCTATGTCTAGATGTCCTGTGTGTATATATTTTTAATAAACGTAGTGTCGTCTATGTCCTTGTCATGTTGGATTTGTGTTATCAGTATTCGTGCTTCTTAGATATGGAGTGTTCTCTCTAACCTATGTCATCATTGCTTATATATCCCTCTATATAGTTAAAGTAATCCTCAATGAAGTATGCTTTTGTTTTCTTCTTTTGATTGCAGGATTAAACTCCAATACGCAGAATGAAAGTTCCCGTTTAAGACTGGAACATGAGAATAAAAAGAAAACTAAACAATATCAGGTTTGGGAATTTATTTATTCTTGTTCTTTTTAGATGTATTGTCGATCATATGTTCCTTGTGTCACTTGACATATATGATAAGAAACAAAAATTATCAGGTTTGGAATGGTTATGTTAAGGACCCCAAGTTTACTATTTTCGTTAATGACTTTCTTCGTGGGAAAATTAAAGCCATTTGTGGAATTTGACAAGATGATCCACTCTCGCCTTTCCTATTTTTACTTGTTGAAGAGGTTTTAAGCGGCCATGTGTTTAAAGTTTTCCCTTAAGGTTTGCCTCTGACTGGAACATCCCAACATCCTCTAATTTGATTACTGATCACTGGTTTCTGAGTTTCACAAAGCTGGTAGAGCATACAGCATTGGAAATCTCACCTTAAACATCCTGAACTAGACCAAAGATTGTGCCAGGAGAAAGAAAGGGAGCCATCCCTGTTTTTATAGATGAAAGACCTTCAAATGTTTTTTTAAGCTTAATTGATACCGGACCAGTGATTGGAGATAACAGAAAGAAGGCCAACCACCTCCAAAGACTCATGGTTTGCAAATGGATGACGAAAGGCAAACGAGAGCGAGGAAGATAAATTAGTGGTAGGCAGAATGAAGGCCACCAAGTGCAACCTCTTTTTTTTGACAAATGATAAAGTTGTGGAAATAATGTACAAAGGGGTTTGTCTCCCTCCCAACAATCCTCTCAAAAAGTGAGCATCAGACCCATGGCTTATCTTCGGCTGAACATTTAACAAACAGGGAGAACAAAGAAAAACCTAAGGCAATTGTATAGGGGTTCTTACTAGAACCCTCCAGCTAACTGCCTAAAATCCATTCAAATAGATGGGCACCATTCTTACTCAGTTTAATCCTAACCACGAAGCATGCAGTTTCTTGGAGAAACGTTGCACCCATTTTGTTAAAAAACCTCATTATGCAATCTCAAAAAATTCAACTGTACGTGATTGAAATACCTTGTAACTAGCAACTTCTAATAAATTATGTTGAAAATCTGTTACCCCATTTCCTCCCAACTAATATTGATAACCACTAGTGATAGATGAGTGTACTAGTGACGGAAGAGTGTTAAAGTATTGATAATATGTCAAATGATTTAATGTGTATTTTTCAAGCGCCTAATGGAAAGTGCTAGTTTCTTATACCCCTCAAACCCTATTTATTCAGTGATTTTCTCAAACGGTTCCCTCGATTCTTTTTCATCCAGGATATGTTGAAAAATAGAGCTGCGCTTCCCATTGCTTCATTAAGAGGTGATATTTTGCGTCTGCTGAAGGAGAATAGTGTTCTTGTTGTTTGTGGGGATACAGGTTCCGGAAAGACAACTCAGGTTCATATTTGTTTCAAGTGTAATTGTTCCAATATTATTCACTTTTTCTCTAAAAAAAAACGTATGAATAGTTTGGTTTCACCAATACCTAGTTTCACAGGTTTTTTTTTGAATGTTCTCTGGCCAGTATCAATTAGCATATGTGCACGTTTCTCCTTCTGGTCTTCTTCTTATTTTACTCTTGAAGATTTCTCGTACAATTGTTTTATGTAGGTTCCGCAATTTATCCTGGATGACAAGATTGAATCGGGACATGGTGGACTGTGCAACATAGTATGCACACAACCAAGAAGAATAGCGGTAACTATAAGTTTTTCATTTGAGATCTTTATGGTTGTGTGATTGAAATCTTGACCTTTGTCTCTATTCTCCTGCACGTAAGATTTTCGGGGGTGATTTATATTAATTTAATAAATGAACACGATGGACAATAATTGTTACCATATGTTCTTCGTGATATGTATATATACATATATATGTCATCTGTGATTTCTTCCATCTCATATGAAATGATATGTGTGCCATGCAGGACCACATCTTCATTTTATGATTTATGTGACAGGGACTCAAAGTTTTATCATCTATATTCGTTGAATGATGTTTTTTCTGGAAAAAAAACTTAAGCCTGTGACTGCTAGTAATTCGTATATAGTTCTCACTAATCACTGGTGTTTTCTTCCATGGGGTGGGGGTTTGGTTCATCGTAGGATGATTTTTGTTACTCTAGTTTCTGAGAAGGCTCAAATAATTTTTCCGTCCTTGTTTTTTCCTTTCCCTTTTGGTTTTTTTGAGAACTTTAAATACATCAGTGAACGGAAAATGTCAAATCAAGGTGGGTCAAATTTATGTTTTGCTCTCTCATTACTATGTATTACTGGGATGATCATGAAATTATGTTCTTTATATTTACTTATAATTCTGTCCTTGCTAGTTAACCATTGTTGGAATTTGATATTTCAAGTGTGCTAGCTTGACTGAAAATCTTTTTCCCCCAAGCGTGAAATGGATCTAGAAGTTACTCATTGTACTTTTTTTTTTGTGGTACTTATTAAATTCTTTGATTTTGTGTCCTAAATTATGATACGAATCTTGTAGGCTATTTCGGTTGCGGAAAGAGTTTCTGATGAACGTTGCGAACCTTCCCCGGGTACAAATGGCTCTTTGGTTGGTTATCATGTTCGTCTGGATAGTGCAAGGTGTCAATGTGCTTTCATAAACTTGTGGATTCTTTAAGTTTACAGTATTTTCTGTTTATGTAATCTGATCCCTTAATGTGGGTATTGCATTTCATACAATATGAATCATTTCTTAGGCCTCCATTTATAGACAGTTTCACCATTGATCATTTGTTAAAGTGAATAGATAGATTTTCTTTTAGACAATTGGATAGATTAACTTTTAGGCAATTGTTCCAAGGAGAAGAAGAAAAGAAAGAACAAAAATATATACTTTCAAATAAGGGGTCAATATAAAAATAAAAAAATAGTGATGAAAAACTACCCAAGCAATACTATTTGTATTTAGGAGCCGTTTGGAGTGAAAGAGTGGAATGGAAATAGGGGGTTTCAGTGTTCCCTAGTGGATCTGCCTGAAATGGGTTACCTGTTTGGGGCAGGGGTGAAGTAGAAAGGTAATTTTTTTTTTAATTTTAAAAGTATAGATATAATTAAATTTATCATTGGGAGGAGTTAAAAATGGCTCAAAGGAACGGAATGCTAGGACCTTCGGTAACAGTTCCTCACAACAAGCCCTTCTCCTAAAAGAGCTTGCCATCAGTGACAGAGAGCTGGAAGAATGTCAAATTGACGGGAAAAATGGCTAGAAAAACAGTCATCAAAGAATTTTGCTCTTCATATCTTCTTCCTAAGAGATTGGATGGAGACAAAACTATAAGATGAAATGTCTCTTAGAGGGGGATGAAAACACTGGTTTCTATCACATATATGCAGCAACTAAAAAAAGAAGGAAGAATTGTATTTTAGAAGTTCTGAGTAATCAAAATGTCAGCTTGACCCATGACAAAAGATACCGAAAAAGTTTATTGACTCCAATAATGTCATTTCAGCCCCATTAATATTGATTTCTTCTTGTGGTCCATTTTATAAAATTTCAAACCCACAAGTGTGGGGAAGTGTTGAAGTATTGATACCTATCAGCTAAAGTTAAGCTTGTTTAGCGATTTTAATGTATATCTTATCCAAATATACCTTAGGTGTACTGTTTGGTAATAGTTCTACTGTTTTACTGTTCTGGCGGCTAGGATATATGCTTGGGGTGGCCTATGCAGTACCTGGAATTTTAGTTACCTTCTGTCATCTACTTTGACTAACTTTTCAGATTTTCCAGACAAAGGGACATTTATTTTTCCAAGATGAAAATAAAGTTGCTTTCCTCTCAAATTTTATCTAATTTCTTCTCACATTGGTTAGTTATTGTTATTATTATTATTATTATTATTATTATTATTATGTTGTTTATCTTTCCTATTTCAGGAATGCCAATACAAAACTTCTATTCTGTACGACGGGCATTCTTCTGAGACAAATTGTGGTCTGTCATCTTATTTTTTGATACATAATTACATATAATAATTGAAATTGAAACTAACTGGTAAAATTTGAAAGCAAATTAAATATTTGTTTGTTCTTCTAAAATATTCACTTTCTTTCAACTCCTCAGATATAGGATTTTTTTAATTTAAAATATGCAAATAAAAGTAATGAAGATTAAATTTGGTGCGTTTGAGAGCTTGAGATTGATAGGAGTTAAGATGAATGAGTTGAGCGATGGTCCTATTAGAAAATGAGTAGATAAGAGTTGAAATAGAGTTAACGACAATCACCTAGACGCAAAATTTATACCTTAATGACCTATTAGAAATTTATGAATGCACAAAGTTTTCTTCTACAAAATCTTGAACATTTAAGGACTGAACTTATAATTTTAACAAAAAATGTAATACCACTTTTGTTGTTTTTAAGGTAATTAATAAAGATACTTGAGCATCATTGTAATTTGTAATAAATATTTTCTATTTTCTCCAGTTTTCTTGCGACCAAATATGATTTTAACTGTTTGAGTTGTAGGGAGATGGAAATTTAACTGGTATCACTCATATTATCGTTGATGAAGTGCATGAACGGTCTCTACTGGTGAGTTTGTGTTCACTAGTCTTATTTATCTATGTCGACTTGTTTGATGGCCAAGACATAATTGGTTTTTATTGTAATTTCTTGATGTTTACCCAGGGGTGTTTCCTTTTCAATGAAGCAATATATTTTTTATGATCTTTGTTTTGTTCCATTTATTTCGGAAAAATACAGTTTTGGTACCTGAAATTTAGGGTTGATGTCTAGTTGATCCTGGTGGTTTGAAAATAGACACTTCCGTATCTTTGGTTTAGAAAATGATTCTAAAGAGTCCCTTCCGTTAGTTGACTTAACGGAATGCTTATGTGAGAGTTAAATGAAGTGTCAAGCTGATTCTGTTTTCACCCCCTTTGGAAGTTTGTATCCATTGAACATTTCCTTTGATTATATCAATGAGGAGTTGTTTCTAGTTTTTTTTCTTTTTTTTTATAAAAAAAACAGCATCTCAAACTACTCCAATCAAACTACTCCAATCTCACTTTCACACATTTATCTTGAAATCAAGATTCGTAAACCTACACCTTGGATACAGGTTTCCTAAACCTATATTTAATAAACCTTCTTAAACCTCAAGCTTAACACCCTGAAGACAGGTTTGCTATAAACCTATATTTCCTAAACCCTTTTCTTCAACCTCAAGCTTAACATTCCTAGGTTTTGATGCCGAACCCATTCTCTAAATGCCCAAGTTTTGTAAAGAGAGAAACACAAGGATGTTTTAGAAAAGCCTAAGGATCTTATGGAATTAGAGGGTTGATGTCTTATTTTCCCATTCCCATCTTTTCTTTTGGGTCCTTATACTAAACGCAAGTTCTGTCTATTGTCTAAAATGAATGGATTTCTAATGTTAAGTTTTCGAAGATGAAACAATAGTTGACATGAAACTTCATTTTCTACAGGATGATTTTCTCTTAGTTGTTTTGAAGAGTCTGATTGAGAAACGTTCTGCTGAAAGCTCATCTCCTCTGAAGGTTATTCTTATGTATGTTTGAACATTTTATCCAATCTGGTAATTTGTTAATGGATACAAATTATAAATATATGATATTTAGAGCTTTGGTATCATTCTTCAATTTTAAACTTTTTGAATCTCAGGTCTGCAACAGTTGATTCAAACCTTTTCTCCGGATACTTCGGTAACTGCCCTGTAATCACTGCAGAGGGAAGGATGCATCCCGTGACCACTTACTTTCTTGAAGATATTTATGAAAGTACTGGGTATCTCCTCGCTTCAGACTCCCCTGCTGCCATAAGATATGAAGTATCAAGCGGCAAAAAGGTATCTGGAAACATGGATCCTATTATATTAGAGATTTTTTCTTTGCAACATCAATTTCTGCTAACTGGCATCGGGAATTAATATTGAGTCCTTAAGAAATAATTATTTTCTTTTTTTTTTGCCTAATATATACTATGTCTTCAGTGAACTTTCTTACATGGAATAATTCCTCTCCCTGTTTACACATCAGCAAGTATTTTTGTAGGGATTTTTTTTTGGTGGCATTATTTTCTAATAAAATATTTGCGGATGTCTTTTTATAAAATAATTATGATTGAAGGTTTTTCTTTTAACCTTATAAGTCATCGTTTAACTTTAATGTTGGTTACTAATATGCTCTATTATAAATGGTAGACGTTGATATTCTTAAACCCACCATAAACTTGGACCGTTTCAACGACTATTATTGATTAACTGTGGTATCCATTGACTAACATGCCTTGGTGTAGCCTTAGGGACATAGGAGATAACTCTTTAAGAAGTCTAACCCAAGTGATCTTATTATCATTCAATAAGTAATACAAAAGACTAACTCTCTACTCATAGAAACCCTCTATCTATATTAGTTATAACTCTCCTTTTTTGTAATACATCTCTTACGTTTCTTATTATTTATTAAAAAAAAAAAAAAACCCTCTATTGTAGAGGATTAACTACAAACCAAGTATTTAAAAGAACTAAAAGAACGTAACCAGAACTATTAAGCTAACTTACTGCATCATGTGTTCTAATTTTTTGTTATATTAGCAATTATATTTCAATTTGCTGTTTTTGTAACATTGTATCAAAATTTACTATAGTTGCAATTATCCCCCCCTATCATTTGTGTTTAAGTGTTGTCTAATTACATGTTTTATTAAGTATAAACATTCCATATTATCTGCTGCACATTCCCCCACACCTTGACAGTTGTTTATTTTAAGAGATATGAAACTCTTGATTCAGATCAGACTTACTAGATTGTGGCGTGTAAAGCCTCCATTCTGATATAACTTCCCAGTTGCCTATTATAAAATATCATGATTGCCGATATATCAATTTTCAACTCTTGTATCATGAAAATATTCAGAATGCTCCAGTCAATTATCGAAGAGGAAAGAAAAACCTCATATTATCTGCATGGGGTGACGAGGCTTTACTTTCTGAAGCCTGTACGAATCCTTACTACAATTTAGATTGTTATCAATCATACAGTGAGCTAACACAGAAAAATCTGGTAATTTTCTTTTACATGAAATATTGATAGCATATTTATCTCCTCTTTTCAAGTCAAACCACACGATAGCTATAGTTCTGCTGATAAAAGATCCAATTATTTGATTGTACAGGAAAGACTAAACGAAGATGCTATTGATTATGATCTTCTCGAAGATTTAGTGATTCATGTGGATAAAACTTTTGATGAGGGAGCCATACTTGTATTCTTGCCAGTAAGTTATTATTGTTAACTATGTATTTTCTTAACTTAAAAAGATATTTACCTCACTATTTTGCGTAACAGGGAGTGTCAGAAATTAACTTGTTGTATGATAGATTAGCAGCTTCATACCAATTTGGAGGACAGGCTTCTGATTGGATTCTTCCTTTACATTCATCCATCGCATCTACTGATCAGAAAAAGGTGTTTTTGCGTCCTCCTCATGGAATCCGTAAGGCAAGTCTCGTAACATGTAGGGGTACTTCTACTTATTTGTTCTTTTTTTACTTTTTATTTTGTTCAAGAATATTATGTAGGACTTCTATTAAATTAAGGACCTAAAGTCACTTGGTCATGGCCAATGAAATTGTGATATAACATAACAATCAATTAGACGGTATTTTGTGTTGTTAATTAATTTATATTAATTGGTCTATACAAAAATACATATTTTGCGTCGTTAAAATATTAATTAGATGACAAAATATGTATATCATTAAGCTAGTTTGGCTCTTTCTTGTCTCTCTGACCGACATATGGGTCAAAACCAACTGACATACGTTGGTTTGATTAGTTTTCAGAATACTACAAGCACCCCTAGTTTTTGTTGTACCTACATAATACACACACGAAAGTCCTATATATTTTAGACTTCCTGTTGGGATGTTGTCCTCCACATATATTTCGGTATGACCCTTTTTGCCTATATTTTTTAAAAAAAGAGCTCTGATTTATCATTTATTAGTACAATTTTGTATTTGTTAGGGTAAGGGAAGAAATTTAGTAGTAGTAAAATGTTCACGGAAGTTGAATGCTATTTGTTATTTTTTTCTTACTTCTGAATGTAGTTTGAACCAGTTTTTCTTTTGCTTTTAAATGCTTTGTATCTGTGGTGTTTTTGTTGATGATTAAGAAATATCTTGGAATTCAGGTTATAATAGCCACCAATATTGCAGAGACGAGTATTACAATTGATGATGTGATTTATGTGATAGACTGTGGAAGGCATAAGGAGAAACGTTACAATCCTCAGAAGGTCATACACTTTTTGTATTACCATAACCATTGTCTTAATTGGGTGGCAGTCGCATTTTCCCCCTATATCTATATATTTATTCACAACTTTTTGTCTATAGTTCCCATTTCCAGTTGGTCCCTAGTGGTAAAAAAGAAAACCCTAGACAGGCTTGGATTCCAATAAAACAACCTACCAGGATCATTATTAAAGAGAAATTATGAATCTTTATTGATTTTATCTAATCATATGACCTTAGTTACAATACAATTACAGTGTATGTGATCTAACTACAACTACTTAAAGAGTCTCATAAAAAAAACCACAACTACTTAGAGCAAACCTAATCATGAAGAGGAACATGATAACATGTTGATATTTCTAAACCTAGTGGTAGATCAAAATATGCAGGAGAGATAAAATGTCATTTCTGTTCAAAATAAGATTAAAGAATTATTGCTTTGGTGGGAAAGGTAGAACGATCGATGAAAGATAGCATTAAATAACTCCTTTTTCCTATTAGTAGTTAAAAAATCGAAGCTGCATTTACCATGAATTTGTTTGGATATTTTCCCATATTATTCTAAACTTTTGTTGATTATCTTTGGATTGGTCACCTTTAGAAATTATCAAGCATGGTTGAGGATTGGATTTCTCAAGCAAATGCTAGACAGAGGCGAGGAAGAGCTGGACGTGTGAGACCTGGTAATTGCTTTTGTTTATACACACGTCACAGATATGAAAAGCTCATGCGCCCTTTTCAGGTATTTGTCTGCAGTGAAGTTTTCTTTTAAAATTGTCATGGCTGTTGTGCAACTTATGCTCCTATGCAGTTGTGTAATTTTGTGTTGCTATTTTGTTATTCTTTTTTATGATCTTAGGTACCAGAGATGCTCCGGATGCCCTTAGTGGAGTTATGTTTACAGATTAAATTACTTTCTTTGGGTTACATAAGGCCTTTTTTATCAAAGGTGAGTATTCTGGTATCTCCAACTCCCTTGATGATATTCTCTATGGTTACAGTGGCCAACTAATTGTTTTTCTTCCAGGCTTTGGAGCCTCCTAGAGAAGAGGCTATGACATCAGCAATATCATTATTATATGAGGTACCAACGTTATGGCCATTATTTATTTCTCTGATTGTAATAAACTCGAAAGCTAATATGTATAATAAGGATCAAGTTCATTGGTCAGATGAAATGTACAGGGAGAGGGAGTGGAACTTCTTAGTCCTGGAGTTACAAAATGTTATCCAATTGGATATTATATAAAAAGGGGATAGGTGCAAAAATGCTTGGAATATTGATCGAAGCAAAACCTACCAACGTACTGAAAGATTTCTAAGATTCTAAAAAACTAGCATTACATTACAGAAAGCCACGGAACCAGCTCTTATTCTGAGCAAAACCATACACATGAGGATGATGTTTTCAGGGAATGAAACACAAGATTGTTCTTTTACATTGTTGTGAACTTGTTTTAAGTCACTTTATTCATGCATTTATCTGCACAAATGTGATGCACCCCCACCCTCCCTCCCCCCCC
>NW_019272024.1:1928579-1933046 GCF_002738345.1 Cucurbita maxima | reverse complement strand
CCCCCATTGCGCATAATGTAATATACATGAAGAATAATTATATCTTGTGCTCCCAATCATCAAACTTAGGTGGGGGCTCTTGAAGGCGATGAAGAATTGACTCCTCTTGGACAACATTTAGCAAAATTACCTGTTGACGTATTGATTGGGAAGGTATGCATTCAATAATTAATCCTTTTGTAGCATATATGAATAATTTTGAGAAAAGAAGAAAGGACACTTGTGTTTCTTTAGTATCCTTTTGTAGTATATGTGCAGCTACTGGCTGTCTCAGTCTTTCTATGAGTGGGGAATCTTGACTATATTTTTGTTAAAAATAGATTTGGGGCTCGTGTTGTTGGGGTTGTTGTCTTCTCTAAAGAATGATAAGAGCTTTGTTTTTCTGAGTACTCAGTAGAAAATGAGCTAACCAAATCGCTTTTAACTGGAGTGTCTCAGTCTTTCCAGGAGTGGGGAATCTTGATTAAATTTTTTTGAAAAATGGATTTACGGCTTGTGTTGTTAGAGATCTCGTCTCCTCTAAGTGTTGAGTTTTTCAGACTACGGGGCTCTGTGAACTACAATATATAGTGTCATTTCTTGATTAAAATAAAAAGCTGGAGGTGGAGGGAGGGGGGTACAGTCGGTAGATGAAGATCATCTCATGCAATGTTAGGGTAGTAAGAACTAGACACTTGAGAAATCTAACCACTGAGAAGCGAACAAATAGACAAGTCCAAATTTGACAAGACAACGATGCCTTCACTGTATAAGAACATATATCACAAGAAAATAACCAGTATAATGGTGAAGGATAGTTGCAGATGAACAAACAACTTCTAAGAATAAAAAACTGCCTCCACTTTAACTCAAATTGACGCCAATGGATCTGGGTGGAAACTCAAACTTCAGCCTGGACATCGGTGAACTGCTGGGAGTGTATCAGCTGGGATATGTTTAGGAGTCTGTACATACAACTTTTAGGAAGTATCTTGTTAAAGGATGCTGTTAATTTTCCTTCCGGTTTTGTTCTCTCTCTACTAGACCTGTCTCTGTCATATAAATATAATGTAGATCTATAGAGAGCATTGACATCAGTGAACTGCTGGGAGTGTATTGGCTGGGATATGTTTGGGAGTCTGTACATACAACTTTTAGGAAGTATCTTGTTTTAGCACGCTGTTAATTTTCCTTCCGGTATTGTTCTCTCTCTATTAGACCTGTCTCTGTCTGCTGATGCATGTACTTGTTGACGCATACATCCTCTGCAAGATGAAATTTAGGCTTGGCTCTCCGTAATCTATTCTCTATGACTGCAGATGATGCTATATGGTGGAATTTTTGGGTGCTTGTCTTCCATTCTCTCAATTTCAGCATTTCTGAGCTACAAATCTCCATTTATTTATCCAAAAGATGAGGTCCAGTTGTCTATGGTTTCTGAATTCCTTCATGTTCTCCTAACTTGTCTGTTCAACTGTGAACATGACCAAAAAGTTTTCAAAATTAATATTAGTGTTTCAATACTTTTCAGAGGCAGAATGTTGAACGAGCTAAATTGGCTCTTTTGTCTGATGAACGATATGGTTTGGGTGAGTCATGTAGCAATGACAAGCAATCTGACCACCTGATTATGGCAACTGCATACAAGAAATGGGAAATACTTTTGCATCAGGTTAGATATCTTGTACTCCGCCTGGAGGTATTTAAACTCTCATGTTAACTCCACTCATTCGACCTCTGCTTCAAAGTATATTGTGGAAGTTAAAGTTGATAATGAAATCTTGTTTTCATTTTTTCTTGTTTGGTGACTCAAATGTGTTGATTGCTATGAGAAATTGAAGTTATCCACTTGATAATTTTTTTTGTGTTCATTCTGAAAAGAACAACCCTAGTTTATTAGCTAAGAGTAGATCTCTTCATGGGTTTCCAGCCTAGTAAATGTCTGAGGCTCTGAGCAAAATATGATTTCTTTCTGTCCTTGAATTGGTACCTCCACATCAATTGATATTATCTCATGAGAATTTTATTTTTGCAGAAAGGACCTAAGGCTGCACAGGAGTTCTGCAAATCATATTTCTTAAGCAGTTCAGTGATGTACATGATAAGGTACAATATCTGACCATAAGGGGGTTTTTCCCTCCTGTAAGATTCATTGATATTGATAGGTGTGCATTAAGGTTAAAGTCAACCTTTATTAGTTCAGTGAGGGTCTGATGCATTGATGTCAAACTTCCCAGAAGTACCTTTTCTTTTAATTAGTAGAATTTTCTAGTTTTTTGTTATGCAACAAACCGAATATGATTCAGAGGGAAAACATGCAAACCTTTTTAGGGTTACAAAAAGGATCTCCAATTAGTGAGCGAAATTCTGAGAGTAGTTTCAAAACTGTTTACATTGAGAGCCTAAAGCAAACTTTTTAGAAAAAAAAAATTATGTTATCTCATAGCTGATACTCAATTTCTCCACAACATTGAAGGCTTCCACTTTCTTTAGTCAAAATATCCAGAAAACCATTACCAAACCACCTCCTTATAAGAACTGAAATTCTGCCAATGGATGACTTGAAAAGCATGAGATCAGCTGAATTTCATGGAACCCAGGCCAAACCAAAGGCTTCCGGTGAATATTTTAACATTATAGATGTTTAAATGGAATAGCTTCTCGTTGGTGTACCTTATCTATAGTGCTTGTTGGCTATTCTTCTGGTATTTATAATATTTAGGTCTTTCCTTGTTTTTGTCGGGGCGATCTTTAGCTTTCCATCTTTCTTTCTCAGTCTATACTTCATGGACTCCGAATTTTTTCCTTCTTATCATCCCTGCAAAGTTTTGTTTCTGGTTAAAAAAATGAAGTATGCTAATACATAGAAGTTATCATTTTCTACTTCTAAAAATAATACAACTTTGTATGCCAATACAACTGCATCTCCTGAATGATATGCTATAATGCCTTCATCAGTATTTGCAGTCAAATATCCACCTAATTGTTTGGTAATTTCTGTATTTAATTTCATTTTTTTCCACTTTATTTTCAGGGACATGAGGGTACAGTTTGGGACATTGTTAGCAGACATTGGGCTTATTGATCTTCCCAAAAAATCTCGTGTAAGTTGACCCCAATAATTGAAGATATTTACCTAAAAATTGTTTGCAAGAACCTCTTAAATCAAACAAAAGAAAGCATTAGAGTGGAGTTTAACGAAAACATGGTCATTGGCTTTTGAATTATTATTGAGAACCGGGAATCAGAATGGAGGGGGGGTGGCAGGAAAGCTTATGCTTTCGGTTTTGGTGATATAACAATATTATAAATTGACCCCAAGGAAACTTGCCAAATTTAGAACAGTGACCCTCTTTTTGGGTGCTAAAACACTACTGAAGTGTTTCACTGAACAGAACAGAAAAATGAGGGCTACTACTTTTATGTTGTGGTTAGATGCTAGAGTGGCGTATTGTAAACTTCAACAGTTAGATACTCAAGTTCAGAAATTTCATTCTTTAGTAGTTTGAGTTTCTCTTTGCAAGATAAAATATTATTCTTGTCTCAGTTTGATAGAGTAAGGAAGGAGGACCTTAATGGCTGGTTTTCAGATTCGTCCCAACCATTCAATATAAATTCAGATCATCCATCAATTGTAAAGGTAACGACTTTTGTCCGCTGTAACAGTGGACACTTCATTTTTGTTGATTATTTGACGCTGTGTTGTAAATATATTATGTTCAGCTTTGAGAATAAAGAACCTCTATAGATAAAAAAATAATAATAATTCAAACAAATTTTTTTAGGATTTTCTATTTTCAAGGAAAAAAATCTAACTACTCTTGCAGGCAGTATTATGTGCAGGACTATATCCAAACATTGCTGCTGGTGTGGCAGGAATTACTGAAGCAGCTCTTAGTAGCCTTGGGCGGTCCTCTGGTCCTGCTACCACAGCTCGTCCATCGTTGTATGATGGTAGAAGAGAAGTATATATACACCCATCTTCTGTCAACAGTAATCTAAAAACATTTCAGTACCCCTTTCATGTGTTCCTTGAAAAGGTTTGCGACTCTTGTTTAGTTTGTTCCTTCTACAAGTAAACATTCATATTTTGTCTTCTTATAAACAGAGATATAAATGGAATATAAGTCTACGTCCAAAAATGTGGCTAAGTTTAATATCGCTTTCATTGCCTTATCCACCTCCGTATCTAACAATAGGAAAATGTTAAGCAGTTCAAAAGGTTGATTAAACTGTGCACATGATGAGAGAAGGGTGGATAAATTCTGAAAGGAATTTGCAGTAAAGTCAAAGCTTGTTTAGTTTTTAAGTATGTTCAATATTTAGAAACAATTGATAGGTTAAGTGACCAAACTGGGCACCTTTATTCTCTCTTTTTTTTTTCCTCCAATATATATATATATATATATATATATATATATATATATATATATATATATATATATATATATATATATATATATATATATAAGAAAAAGGAAACAGAAC
>NW_019272024.1:1918095-1927058 GCF_002738345.1 Cucurbita maxima | reverse complement strand
ATATATATATATATATATATATATATATATATATATATATATATATATATATATATATATATATATATATATATATATATATATATTTAAGAAAAAGGAAACAGAACTTCCCTATGATTATTGAGTAATGGTCGCATCTTTTCTTGGCCATGACTGTTATCTGAATGAACAAATTTGCAGGTAGAAACTAATAAAGTCTTTATCCGAGATACCTCTGTTGTTTCTCCCTACTCCATCTTATTATTTGGTGGGTCCATTAATGTTCAGCATCAGGTATCGTTTCTATTTTATCTTTTTCTTTGTTCTTGCAGCAGTTAGATTAATTGTAAGTTAAATGTAATGGGGAAAATTCTAAAAGTACACTGCTGATTAAGTTGCATGCAACTTAATCGTGTACTGTTTTGCTTAGACTTGGTAACATACTCATTTTTCATTGTCCTAGTATTTAAGAAAAGATATTTTCTGATCCTGCACTGCGATGCCACATAATGCGTGATCACATGACCCAAAAATTTCAAAGAATAGATTGATTGGAACCAACAAATTGAAATGGAAATTTACAGAAAATAATATTATTATAAAAGAAGTTGATTACACGTCGAGAGAGGCATGGACTTTCCCACAAACTGTTCCTGAAAGGTCACAATTCAAGGTAAAAGTTGCCCAATGATGAGCCTTTGAGTTTTCCATTGAATGAGTTTAAAGTTCTCGTTGAACTAGCCGCTGGTCTCCACGCTTCCAAATCTACTCTGGTTCTGCATGAACAAGTCCAAGGGTTATTGCCTGAAGGTGACTTTCAGTTAAGCCTTAGTCATCTAGCTCTCCCAACCCTCTTAACCCCAAAAGGAAAGGTAGCCGACAGAATGCAATCCATAATACCACGGTTTAAGTATCGATCTCTTAATCCTCCCGACTAATTGTGCAGATCCCTGGTATTTCCAAAATTGATCCCAAGTGTCGACCGTCGTATTCGAATCTGTTCTAGGGTGAGGGAAAGAAAAGTGTATAAAAATACCAACTTGTGAAGGTTCATTCGAATGTTTGGCTTTTTATTGTCTAAAGCATATAGTACTTGTGCGATTAATGAACTAGGTTGTAAAGCCTTCCTTTAATCCTTTGGTTGCAGTTCATTTTGATATCATCTTAATGTATAGTTGATTGGCAAATACATATACATCGCATTTATAACAAGCGTTTATGAGATTAACCTTTCCTATCATCTCAAAATTGAAATACCCTTTGACTCTTGTTCTTCTGGTTTCATGCTTTGTTGCCTCAGAGTGGAATTGTCATTATAGACGGATGGTTGAAATTGACTGCACCGGCCCAAATTGCTGTACTCTTTAAAGAGCTTAGATTGACCCTCCATTCCATTCTGAAGGAACTGATTAGAAGACCTGAGGTTCCATCAATCTACTCTTACGCTTTTAGATTCATACGAATTAATTTTTTCGCATCTCTGGTTCTCCTGCTTAAAAAATGTCATGCTCGCGTGCATTTTCTTCCAGGAACTATCATGAATAGGCTTTAGGTCTTATTCAGGAGACCAAATAATCTGAAATTGAGGTCCCATTTAATGACTATTTTGTTTGTATTGTTCTGTTTTTTAAATTTATGGGTTTTTTTATCCAATTTTCTTACCTTAGCCTTTACTTTCCTTAAAAGGAACTGTTGCAAATGCTGTTTTTTCTCATAGAGTTACATGCCCCTTAGGGAGAAAGACTAACTGCCTCCTAGATAATAATAAGAATAAATCTTAATATCTAGGTAACAGTAAATTTAAATAAATTTAAATTTCTAGATACCATAAATTTAAATAGATCCCTAGATATTGGTTACAACAAATCAGAATAAATTTGAAGGGGGTAGATTGGGGGCCCCACATCAATTAGAGAACGGAATGAGTGTCAATGAGGACGCTGGTCACTGAAGGAGGGTGGATTGTGAGATCATCCCACATTAGTTGGGGAGGAGATCGAAACTTTTTTTTATAAGAGTGTGTAAATCTCTTCCTAGCAGATGTTAAGGGTATGGAAACCTCTCCCTAATAGACGTGTTTTCAAAATTTTGAGGGAAAATCCAAGAGGGAAAGTCTAAAGAAGACAATATCGGCTAGCAGTGGGCTTGTTGAACTGTTGCATAGACATCTGTTATAATAAATCTATCTAAATAAATCCAAATGAGAGAGTTCAACTAATCTTATTTAACTAAATTACAAAAACATTCCATTCCTTATCCACTAGATGGTCACCAACACCAAGAGGCTTGTCTTTAGTTTTCGGAACAGAAACATTTGAATTTTCACTTTTTTCTTTAGTTTTTGAAACTTGATTTAGTTCTTAAAATCATTGTAGAACGTGAATAATAAAACAAAGAAACTTGTGTGGTGTTATAACTTATATTTTTAGAAACAAAGAACCAAAAATCTAACATTAATCAAAAGGGGCCTTAGTTCCTGCATTTTTCAGCTGTACACGATCTAAACATCGAACTTTACAAACTGTTCTTTGTTGCACGTAACTGCACAAAATGGAAAGACGGTCAAGAAGTTGAAAAACTATTCAATATGTCTAGCGTGGCCTGTGTTTTAACTTGATTGGTCAATACTGAAGCTCTCAGTAGTCACCTTAGCAAACAACAAATTTTTTTCTTTTTGTGTTTATGCTTTCTACATCCACTAATTGAACTCTACTTTTTCATTTCTCTGGTAGAAATATTATCCTTTGTTGAAATGATTCAGATGCATTACTCCTCTTTTTCTCCCTGCAGACTTCTATTATTATCAATAACGAGGTTCTGAAATCTATAGTTCGTTTGTTGTTAGAAGAAGGTAAACCCCTTACATAGCTTAGTAACAGTAAAGAGTAACACCGACGATACCCCGAACCAAGACGGAGTGGTTTCATGCCGAAATGGTCCTTCCTCCAAATTTTCCGCTGAAATCTAATGGATGAACTGATGAGAAACAACACTCATTTATACGGTTGGTCATTACTTGCTTTCGACTGGATACATTCTTTTTATATACGAAGATGTTCAAACTATACTTGGAAGAACAAAGAGGATTGAGATTCTCACACTGCTTTGCCATCGACCCTAGTTTCGTCCCGAACTTCTCCAAAATTATGTACCCACTTTAATTCTTTTAATAAAAAACATTGTTGTATATTTTATATCCATATCTCGAGCCTCGATCCCAAATCTGTTTAGTTATATTATTGAAAATTTAATATCTACTCCATATTTCTATCTCGATCTCTTGCTTTTATATAATTATATGTTTTAATGTTATTCTACCCATTGTGTTGGCCAAGGAAATTTCTTGGATGTTAGAATAAGCAAGTAGGACAAGCATCAACTCTACCGAACATTCTAAGGTTCTTAGGGGATTGTATAAAAAATGTATGATAATGGAGCAATTTCTCTTGTGGGACTGTTTATGAGTTAAAATACTATTGGTGTTGCTTGCTTTATGCTTTAATCCTAGTTTATCCTATTCATCAAGCATTTTTTTTTTTTTTTTTTGAAAATGGTAAGAGCTTTCTTCTTTTGAGTTTGGACAATTACCTCTCAAACTAGAGGTAGGAATTTATCGTACGAACTGTACTCGGCCTAAAACCTTCAATATAAACTCATCGTTCTTGGCCTAAAACCTTCAATATAAACTCAATTCAAAGAGTGGATATCAACACATTTTTTTGTCACATTGTGACAGAAAGGAGTAAATCATACCTCAAAGTTTTTTTAAAAAATTATTACAAATTTGAACGGAGAGGTTTCTAAATTTTTTAACGTTGAAAATATCAAATGAACTTTTGAACTTTCGATTTTGTACCTAAACCAGCTAGGGAGGGACTTTAAAGTTTGGAAATCTTTGACATAAATTTGATAACTTTAGAGATTCAAAGTATCTTATCGGATTTAGATGACTATAAATACGTTCGTAAATCTTCAACTTTTCTTCTCCAATCTAACCTAAACAGTAAATTATATTGAAACGCAAATTATGCAAAGATTAATTTTTTTTTTTACCATATTCGTATAGAAATCAAATTTGTTAGGCAAGAAGTTAATACCATTTTTATTGAACCATCCACTCACCATCCATAATGCAACCTAACTAGTTTTGGGTAAATTGTATCATACTCATCACCTAAATTTGAGTTCCCTCAACTACCCTATATACTCTACATGCTTACCAACACGATGGGATCGATTAGTGTTCCGAGTTTAGTTTCCATTTGGTTTGTAAAGATATTACATTTTTACCATTAAATTTTACATCTTAAGTTTTAAAATATTACATTTTTTACCCTCAAGTTTTGAGTTTTGTTTCCATTTGGTCTCTCGTTTCGAGATTTACATTTTTACCCTTGATTTTCATTAAATACATTATTTTATTATTATTATTATTATTTTTTTTTTGTCAGAAGTGATAATTACTATTAATTAATTTAGAATAATTAAATTACATTTACAATCACTACTAAAATAAATTAAAATTTTTACATTAAATTAATTAACTAAAAGTAGACATCAAACATCATAAATAAGCCAGCGTAAAACTTCAAGGGTAAAAGTGTAAAATACTAAAACTTACGAACCAAATGAAAACTAAACTCGTAAAAAACGTAATGTTTTGAGGGTAATAAAATTTTTCATTAAGTTTATTTAAATTAATTAACTAAAAGTAAACATCAAACATCATAAATAAGTAGGCGTAAAACTTCCAGGGTAAAAATGTAAAATACTGAAAGTTATGAACCAAATGAAAACTAAACTCGAGAAAAACGTAACATTTTGAAACTAAAGTACCGAACAAAAATTAAACTCGAAATTCAAATAAAAAACTAACTCAAAACTTAAAGTCTAAAAGAATATTTTATTTTCTCGAAAGAAAATAAAGTAATTTTTAACATAATCGGAAAATAAATACTTAATTTTTTAAGAAAAATATACGTCTTAACCAATTAAACGGGTTAGATTTGACGAACTACTTCAACAAAATTTAAGAGAAATTAAGATAAGTTGTTTCAAACCCTTATGAGTTCTTAAAAAAAAAAAAAAAAAAAAAAAAATCGAACAAGAGGAATTTTGGAAAAAGATAAGGAAGGATCAACGAAAGTCGGAGAGTAGTCTTTATTTTGGTAAAACCAAATCAAAGATTTTTGGATCTCTCTTTCTCTCTTCTCTCTTCGGATCCAAGTAATCTCCTCCTCCTCTTCAACACCAGTCTCGAGCGCCGACAATTGTCTCCACGACAATCCCGATCTCAGATTCTCTCGCTCTAAGATCCGACATTAATCCCCTTATCTTACTCTCTTTCCAATTCCAAGTGATTCAGTAGCATTCTGGCCGCTGTGTCCTTCTGAAGTGTGTTTTTTTCATTGATGATGTTATGATATGGTTTCCAAGCTTCGAAGCTAGGGTTTCTCTCGACCATGGCAACCACTCAAACTCCGAGCTGGCGGGAGGGCATGTCCTCTGATAATATTAAGGGCTTGGTTCTTGCTCTTTCCTCTAGTTTTTTTATTGGTGCTAGCTTCATTGTTAAGAAAAAGGGTTTGAAGAAAGCCGGCGCTTCTGGAGTCAGAGCAGGTATCTCACTCTTTCTTCTTGTCTGCTTCAGTTTTCCAAATTAAGGGTTAATGTAGTTCCTGGATTTCTTTGCTTCTGAATCTTTATCGAATTCTTAGACATGAATGTCGCAATCGGCATTTCATGCCTTGACTTATCCGTTATTAGAGGTGGGTCACACTATTAATGAGGTTCTCGACGATCTTTTCTTGATTTGAATTGTGAAATTGGATCTATTGTATCTATTAGTCAATCAATTATAGTATTTGCTTATTTGGATGCTCATTGCCAAAAAGAAAAGGTTTATTTAACTCCTTCCAAGTGCAGACTGCACACCGAAAATTCCAGACACTGTAAAACAGATAGATATATTCTTAACTACTATTTGTTCCTTAGCAGACGAGTAGCCCCATAATTCTAATTCCTTATATAGGTTACTTGTGATGAATTGAGTTCTGTATCGTTTGAACCTTCAGGGTGTTTGTTTAATCGTCTCTTCTGATTAAGAAGTGCTCTTGAGTTGGAATCATTCTGGGCAGTAGCCTTTCACAATGGTATTGAAACTGCACGTGCTGATCAATAGTTCCGGGATTATGATTTGATGCAAATCTATGCCGATTGGGAGTTCTTTTTCTTATCCTCTTGGCTTCATGGGGATATCCAAAATCCCCCTTTCGCACCTTTTCTTATCCTCTTGGCTTCAAGTTTTGTTTTCTATTATGTTTGATGAAGGTTCTCATGCCTTTGAAGTTGATGGTTGCTGCTTTTTTATCTTTATCATGCTTTATGTGCGTGGTAACTGTTATCTAGCGTGGTTTACTGTAATTGATGTGATGATTTATGTCAGGAGTTGGAGGTTATTCTTACTTGTACGAGCCTCTTTGGTGGGTGGGCATGATTACAAGTAAGTCTTTTTGACTTTTTATAACGTAGCTTATACTAAAGGCCTTTATTATTTGCTTCCCAGCCAGACGTGGCATATTTCTCTGTTTAATTTTTTTAAGAAGACTTTTAGATACTAGATGAAACTTTAGGATCTAATCAGTTAACACCGTCATTTTGATACTCTGCCACCTTTTTTAAAAAACATGTAGCCACTAAATAGAGATTACTGAAAATATTTGTTAGATCTCGCACAGATTGTGGAATTTATTTGTAATAGTTTTTTTTATCTGTCCTTGATATCAGGCCCCATGGCCATTTCGTTTAATAGATGTTCCTTTATTAAGCAAACGTTTTCTGTGAACAAGTGATTTGGGATTTGGCTTCTTTCCCAATTCAGTGCATTTAGTTTTAATAAATTTACAGCAATGAAGCAAATTATTGTTTTTTTTTTTCTTTTTTGCAAATCCTAGTTGATGAAGAAAAACATAGGGGCATGGGTTTTCTTTTTTCCCGAGTGGACCTAGAAATCAATGTTTATGCTCTAAGATTAGTATTGCTTGGTGACTATTAGTGCAAAGCATATAATCCTTTCGAATTGGCAGATGTATAATGAAAGGATAAGATTTTGTAACTGGAAAAATGATGGGAAATCTTAACGTGGCAAGTGTTATTTCTACAGTGATTGTTGGAGAAATTGCTAATTTTGCGGCTTATGCATTTGCTCCAGCGATACTGGTTACTCCACTTGGTGCTCTTAGCATAATTATCAGGTATGGTCTGAAGTTGCACAGATTAAGTTAGAAGTTTTGGTTGTTTATACTCATATTATCATGATATCTTGCAGTGCAGTGCTGGCGCATATTATATTACGTGAGAGGTTGCATATTTTTGGAATTCTTGGCTGTATTCTTTGTGTAGTGGGTTCCACAACCATTGTGCTCCATGCTCCTCAAGAACGTGAAATTGAATCTGTAACTGAAGTGTGGCAAATGGCCATGGAACCAGGTAACTTTTCGTTACTGTGAATGCTGTCCACTTTAAAACATCATTGATTCTGATTAGTAGTGATTTGGTTATTTTATTTGTTTTTTAATTTAATATTTCCCTTAAGAGAGAATGAGAACACATAGGCGACCCATGCATCTGTGTCAAGGCATAACTCAAATAATCTGGGATGAATAAGATTAAAGGGCTGGGACCCCTTCTTTAGATTCTTGTGAATGATGCCCTTTGAAAAAAAAATCAACAATATTTTTTTTCCATATTATTAGAAAGACGAAAAAAAGAGAAGGGGCGAGAGAGAGAGAGAGAGAGAGAGAGAGAGAGAGAGAGGGAAGGAGGGAGGCAGAGAAGAAAGAAAGAAGAACTCTCAGCATATCCTCTTATTAATGTTGAATGAAGCAATTTGGAGGTTTAAAATTTTTTAAAGTCTTTTTTTTTTTTTTTTTTTGCTTGGAATTGTGCTCTTGAAATTATTAAACGTTCAGAAACTACCTGCATTCTAGTGTATGTAGTCTGTGAAAAAGCAGAGAACTGTTGGCAAGTTTTATTTATTTATTTATTTTTTATTTTTTATTTTTTATCACCAGTGTAACCATAAGTTTTTTAACTTCCCCTATTAAACGAGTAGACCTTACTTGGTGTCTCCACAATAAAGTATAAGATGCATAAAAAACTATGTATAAGTAAAGGACTGTTTACTTCACCTTTTTTAGCAGCCTCTTCTTAACTGTTAAAGCTCACAATATATGGGTGATATGAATTGAGAGAAAAACTTTAAACCTTGTTTTCATATCTATATCTTGGTTCTCTGGGAATGATGTTTAAAATCCAGTTACTTATTTGATTTAACTAACATATTGGTAATAATAACGAACTTTTATTTGGCAGCCTTTCTATTATATGCAGCTTTGGTCATGACAGCTGTGTTTATACTTATATTCCACTTTATACCACAATATGGCCAGACTCACATTATGGTTTACATTGGTGTTTGTTCCCTTGTAGGATCTTTGTCGGTATGTATCCATCTTGCATCCCCGTTATCTTTATAATTTTACAAGTTATCTGCAATTTTTAATTTCTAATTTTTCCTTCTCTTCTTCAAGTGATTTTGTAATTGAATATCTAATGACAGGTCATGAGTGTGAAAGCAATAGGAATTGCCTTGAAGCTAACATTATCAGGAATGAACCAGCTAATATATCCTCAAACCTGGATATTTACTTTAGTTGTGATCACTTGTGTGCTTACGCAAATGAATTATTTAAACAAGGTAAGTAGTGCTCATTTATGGTTTTAATCTCTTGAGAAACAAATTTAGCATTACTCCCATATGATAGTATTTTTGTGGTCCATAAGTTCATAATTTGATCTACAGAGTCTTTTTAAATGTATACATATATATATATATATATAGAGAGAGAGAGAGAGAGATTCACTGGAATCTCTCTATGATAGCTCTTTTTCTTTCTTTTTTTTTTTTTTTTTTTTTTTTTTTT